>NC_090760.1:74501328-74686328 GCF_036898095.1 Palaemon carinicauda
ATATATATATATATATATATCATTCATTGTCAGCCGTTACTAGTCCACTGCAGAACAAAAGCCTTAAGCATGACCTTCCACTCACGTCTCTATGGTCTTATTTTCTTATCTCGTTAATCCATCGTCCTCTCTTCCTTCCTCTGCTTCTTTTGCAATCTCTAGAGACCCGTTCTGTTATTTTACCGTTTATCTATTGTCCGTCCTCCTCTTCATATGCCCTGCCCATGTCCGTTTCTTTTTCTTACATGTTGTTAGAATATTCTCTAATTTAGTTTGCTCTCGTATTCTTGTTTCTCTTTTCTGTCTTTTAGCGTTATTCCCATTATTATTCTTTCCATAGCTCATTATTATTATTATTATTATTATTACTATCCAAGCTACAACCCTAGTTGGAAAAGCAAGATGCTATAAGCCAGGGGCTCCAACAGGGAAAAATAGCCCAGTGAGGAAGGAAATAAGGAAATAATTAAATGAAGGGAACAAATTAACAATAAATCATTCTAAAATAAGTAACAACGTCAAAACAGACATGTCGTATATAAACTATTAACACATCAAAAACAAATATGTCATAAATAAACTATAAAAGTTTGAGTTGTAACTGGCTTATGTTCTAAAAACTTAGCTTTAGTGAGGCTCCAAGATTATGATGCATAAGTTAAAAGTGGTTGGACCATATAATTAAATACTTTAATTATGAATTGTGAGTATGCATATATACAGTATATATATATATATATATATATTTGTTTATATTTATATACATACATACATGTATGTAAACACCCCACACACGTATATACATATATATATATATATATATTTATATTATATTATATATATATATATATATATATACATATATATATATATATATATATGTGTGTGTGTGTGTATGTGTGTGTGTCTGTCTGTGTGTGTGTGTGTGTGTAAACGAGCACAGCACGAAGAGATTGCTTCACGTTACACAGGCAAGTTCAGTAAGTACACGTAAGCGTATGGCTATCGATCTGCGCAGACCGTCAACCCTCGCTCCCCATAATAATGCTGGAGCTTAACATTACCATCGGAATAAAGTCTGTTTCTATTTATTTATAAACCAGTGATTATCTAATTCAAGATAGCAGTTGCTTAAAAGATCACAAAAGCCAATCATTAAATAGATTAAAATATTTTTTTTTCTTTTGAAACAGTTGCGTCAGATCTGCCAATACTAATTACTTGTTGCGTCAGTTTTTTCCTTCAAAAATCAATAGTACCGTGGAAGCTATACAGCGACACAGTAGAATTATATAACACAGTAATCCTCTTGCGTGGATATACGGTCTACAAAACTCTAGTAGTTTCCCCCTGCAAAAGAAAACTACGAATTTTTAGAGAAAACGGAATCAACTCCTCGACGTTTTAATAGGAAGTTTTTGTGCTTAAGGATTCCAAGAAACTGGTTTGTAATTCGTCCACATTTCTCTCTGATTACGTATGCATTGAAGGATTTGCCCGAACTTGTACGGAGCATGTTGTGAGAGTGGGAACTCCGGAGAGAGAGAGAGAGAGAGAGAGAGAGAGAGAGAGAGAGAGAGAGAGAGAGAGAGAGAGAGAGAAATTATTTTATTGCAAGTATTTCAACCATATAAGGTTAGGTCTAGACTGAAGCCTTATTAAAAACATGACCGCGTTTCCTGAGCTTCTGTAGTCTTAGCGTGACATCTAAATTGCATCTTTACTGTGAATAATTGTTTCCGTTTAACGAGCGCGCGTGTACACACACACACACACACACACACACATATATATATATATATATATATATATATATATATATATATATATATATATATTACAAATAAAGATAAGTAGGAAATATTTCAGAGGAGAGAGAGAGAGAGAGAGAGAGAGAGAGAGAGAGAGAGAGAGAGAGAGAGAGAGAGAGAGAGAGAGAGAGATCCTAATAGGAAATATTGAGGACGAAAGAATTTATTGCATCAGGAAGTGCAACGTTTTGAACCAAGTAAAAATTGAGAACAAAACAAAGAGAACAGAATGAAAACCAGAATATATATAAGAAATAGATGAGAGGGAGAGAGAGATACGATCAGAACAAGAAATAATGTCTCTAGACAATTGATGATATATATAAGAAAAAAATAGATGATGCCCTGACCTGCGTCAGCCCGGAGATAGAATGACGCAGGGGCGTGGGGCCGTTTCGTCAGACGACTCCTAAAGGGGGTACGTGAATTGCTGCGTTCATTTTGTCTACTACTTCCCGCGCGATTCCGTTTTCCCACCGGAAATGACGACGAAGCCGCTGCCCCTCTTCGTTCCCGGAATCTCTCTCTCTCTCTCTCTCTCCTCTCCTCTCTCTCTCATCTCTCTCTCTCTCTCTCTCTCATTTCTTCTTCCGGGAAGCTGCGTAGAACATCTTGCAAGATGTTTCTTACTATCACTCAGATTTATAGAGCGGAATATCTTGATTTAAAAAAGAAAAAGTAAAAAACGTTAAACAAAGCTTTGTTGACTTTTAGATTTAATTAAAGAACATTTTTAAAGCCTTAAAAGATATTAAAGAAACGCAAAGTTATCTCATGGATAGCTTAATAAACATTTATGTTTGCATTTTTTATTGCGTGTACCCCATTGACACGGAATATATATATATATATATATATATATATATATATATATATATATATTATATATATATATATATATATGTATGTATATATACATATATATATATATATAATATATATA
This sequence comes from Palaemon carinicauda, assembly GCF_036898095.1. NCBI lineage: Eukaryota > Metazoa > Arthropoda > Malacostraca > Decapoda > Palaemonidae > Palaemon > Palaemon carinicauda. The sequence goes on from NC_090760.1 coordinate 74,504,083, forward strand.
TATATTATATATATATATATATATATATATATATATATAAGGCTGATCAAAGTGTTTTTGACAATAGATCACTTAAACACCCTATAAAAACATCTTTACCTTCTTAACAAAAAAAAATTTTATCAACACAGACGCAAGGGTTTCTGATAGTATACTAAACATTCAACATGCCCAAGGGACTGTTTTTACGTTTAAGGTCATGTCCTATGGAACACACCAGGAGCCTCTTATAGATATGCCTAAAGACAATTCTTAGGCCTACGGAAACCGGCTGTATTGCGTCTATCAAATGAACACCATCGAAATTCACACTTTTTAAAAGACAATATTCTCTAAGAAACGTTCACAGAACTATTATACGAAGCCATAGATTTGTTTTGCGTTGAATGAACCCCAAGCGCGTAAGCTAGCAACAAATCTTAAGCCTTGCGCTAGACAACCAGAGCAGTGACCAAAGGATTTCCAGAACAGTCTATGGTTGTTCAGATAAGAATCATAGGGTCCCAACGTGTACGCACAAGAGTGCTGGCGTCTCTCTCCACCTTTTATTGTTAAGGAGACATCATTCAAGGAAGATCTCCTCAGGGGAAAGGTGTGTCTGTGCTTTCGCGGTGGGAAAAGTTTGGCGAGTTTTTTTTTTTTCTGGTACAGTTTGTTCGCTGTTGTTTTCAGTTCGTGTATGTGTTGAAAGGCAATTGTTTGAGTGTTAGGTGCTAAAGAAATAACTTTGTTTGGTGATCCGATTTTCTAATCATAATAGTAATTTCAATATCTTTTTCAAATAAAATTCGTACAATTTTGAACAAATAACTGTGTTGAAAAGCAGGAGTTTAAGTGTTACAACAGAAAAAAATCACCAATAGAACTCAGAAGGTGCTAAAAATAGCTACATATATTAAATCAATTTTGTTTATGAATGATAATTCGTTAGTTACTTTTTTTTCAACAATTGTAAGATTTTGTTCAGAAAATATCGAGCTGAATTCTCCTTGCTATAGGAATAACTTACTCTTACCCCGTCCAGGATTCGAGTCTGTACTCTCCAAGAACATAACCGCCCAAATCATTAATATGACGACGGAGAAAGTATTCACATAATACGATGAGTAAACATGTGTGACACCTGTGCGTACCACACCGTGGTGGCTAGGACATCTGTGAACGCGTTCGACAGCTGTGCTGAAAGAGAGAGAGAGAGGAGGGGGGGGGGGGGGACCAAAACGTCCAATATGATAAAAACAAACTTTTCATTCCGGTCCTTTCTCCCAATTTGCGTTTCATCAGAATTTGACCTCGAGGTAAAAGTGGAGATGCGTCATTTCCAAGTATATCATCTCTCTCTCTCTTCTCGGGAAATGACGTTGGAATTGAAATGGAGCCCTATGTCATTTCCTTCGTTGGATGGTAGATGTATTTTTTTTTTCACCGAAAAATACCTCTTATTGAGAGGATTACTCAAGTCTCTTATTTGATGGTGTTTTATTTAATTTGTTTTTCTTCTTTATATTATTATTTTATATCTTTATTATATTTTTTCCCTTCCGTACTTCATTACGTTGTTTTCCAGCTGCAGTTTGACTTAAAACAACAACAAATGCAGCCGTTTCTAGTCCACTGCAAGACAAAGGCCTCAGACATCTCCCTAGTCACGTCTGGTGTTCGGCCATTTTCATCACCACGCTTGTGAGACTTTAGTCTGATCGCTCACAGCAAACCAACCTAGTATGGGTGGCCTGTAGTACAGCGTTGCTGATCATGGTGATACATAAACCCTTTCATCACGTTAAGGTGCCCCCATTCAAAACGGGATGATAATAATAATAATAATAATAATAATAATAATAATAATAATAATAAATACACTCACTGAAAGTAATATATGCTCGGAAAATAAAATTGAAACATCTGACAACAGATGTTCGCCACCATGAGAGGCAGTAAACCCAAACAAACAATTTTCATTTTCCGCAATTAATTTCCATCACCCTTTCCCTTTCAATTCCCCTTGTGAAAGTTAACAAAGGCGCACTTGCTTTGAACCCATGGTTAAGCCGAAGCACGTGTTACAGCTGCAACACCTGCATCTATAACCTCTGTGTGGGGGAACTGTACCGTTGTGGTGGAGTCCTTACGATGCGTAGCCACCTTGGAGAATAAAATGGAGCCACGGAGCGGAAATGAGTGATTCACGCCAAGCTCCAACTGGGCGGGAAAGTCATCGCCCTGTTCTGTAGGTTTAACACTAACGGATAAAATCCGAATTAATAGTAAAACACATCACATCTGTGTAAGGGTTTAAAGGGCGCTCGTGAATGGCAGAGACAAGGGACATTCAGTGACAATGTCTTAGAAACTGAACGCAATTTGGGTAGGCCTACACTCTGACACATTATTCTTATTTCGCATCCTCTTGTTTTTTATATGAAAGATCTATTTTAATGTTATGTTACTAATCTTAGAATATTTTATTTTGATTGTTCATCACTTCTGTAGATCGTGTATTTCCATGTTTCCTTCCCTCATTGGGCTATTTTCCTTGTTGGAGCCCTTGGTCTTATATCGTCTTGCTTTTCCGACTAGTGTTGTAGTTTAGATATTAGTCCAGCAGATCTGTAGGCAGGGAAGAATCCAAGAGGCTTCCACAAGTCAAAAGCCCAAATTTGAACAGCTCATTCCCACTTAAAAAGAGAGAAAAAAATCCTTTAAAGATAAATCAAAATTTTCACCGGCCCAAATCCTAGCTTCATAAGTTAAAAATAGGCCTATGTTTTTTTCCTTAATCAGAACACAAGATAAACCAGTTTATCTATGAACCTAATCAAATACTAATAATATCTAGATATTTCAAAGTGTTTGTTCATATTTGTTGGCCTTATGCCAACCATGACACGCGAATAATGCAAGGTGTTTAAAGATGGCATTAGTCTTATTGCGGACCTCCAGACTCTATTACCAATCCGATACAATTTATTTCTCTTGTCATCGTGAGAAATAAAATGTAATTTCTGTTATTAGCGAAGACGTCTTCAAAGGAATAAGTCTTAAGGATACCGAGAACAAATACGTTCCCATTATTCTCCTTTTTCCTATTAAATATCTTCCCAAGTTTAACGTCGTGGTCTTTAAAGAAAGAAAAAAATCATGAATTCAAGATATTTCCTACTCCGGCGCTGCCTTGGGAATACGAATGTCATGGGATAAAACGATCATAAGCTAACAAACTGGTAAGACTTTATTTGATTATTTATAACTTTTAGTTAATTTCACTCAGCATCAATGATCTAGTCACTTATGCCAACATGCGAATTGCAATGAGTCATTAAGACGATCCTCGTGTACTTGGCCACATGTCCTTGGGATGCTGGACCCATGGGTTGTCCCGAAATATCCCATTTTGCGCAAGCATACTAAATTAGCGCTGGGCTGAACCAGTTCTTATCACTGAGAGAGAGAGAGAGAGAGAGAGAGAGAGAGAGAGAGAGAGAGAGAGAGAGAGAGAGAGAGAGAGAGAGAGAGATAGTTTGTTTTCCTACTTCCGATATTAGTGTCAAGGAAATTCCCCGAAGACGGGAAGAAGAGATTTGGAAAAAATAGTAAAGATAAAAAATTCCAAGTAGCAAAAAACAATTGATATAGAGTGCCATATTTGGTGTAATTTTATCAACTTGAAGGGACAAATTTACGTCAAAATCTTATTCTTGACATAAAATCGACGCTATGTTAAAATGTATTTACGTGTTTTACTGCCTTGTGCAACCATGAAGACTGCAGCCATAGATTGAAAATAGTACTGCATTGCAACTGTTTGCCTCTTTTCTCATTTTCGCGAAGTAAATGCCGAATTACTATTTGTGGCCGGAGCTTTTAAGTAATTTGAGCTCCACCAGTGTTATCTGGGTCATTAACATAATTATGGCTGGAAATAACACCTGTAATTAAGTCCGGCTTGACACAGGTGATTGGCAATGCCAGTTTTAAGACTTAACAGGTTTTTGTACAATTTGTTATTGTTTTGTACTTGAGACCGCGCAGTCATTCTGAGCGGAGACGGCTTCCAGGAAACACGTATAAGTGGAATTAAGGCGGAAATAATAGTTTCTAACTGCGTGGCAGTTGAGAAAATACTAATGTATCTTTTTGAAAAGACAAATTTTACATGTTTTATCAATTTTAATATTAATGTGAGTGGATTTTCCTGAATTGTTATTGTTTTGTCCGCGAAACTTTTCATCCTATGGTGGGTCACGCGGTGATTGGCCAACACGTGGCTGTGACGTCATTATACATTATGGCGGGACCCAGTACACACGCCTCCGTCTCCGCCGAAGATCCCACGATGTTGTTGTTCATATCGGTAGTGGTCGGTGCCACTATTATGGTCCTCGTGTGGCTTTTCAGAAGAGGGAAAGATGAAGGACAAGGCACCGAAAAACAGACAGGTGGGTCACAAGTCGGATATTGTCGGAAATAGGGGGTAGAGGATGTTGTAGCGGGGTCGGTGCTCCTCGGAGAAATTTCTGTTTTCACCGAAGGCGAATCAATGAGGCATTATTTACGGATGTGTTTCAAACTTTTGAATGTCTGACGAAGGGGAAATGTGGAGTACTTTTCGTATTCTAGGGCCATAAGGACCCCCGGATCCCGGTGTAGGTTAGTGGAACACGAAACGGGGTGATGGTCCCGCTATGAACCGGACCCCGCTATAGAGGCACTTCCTGCATTCCCGGACCCTGGGTCACGGGAACCGATTCCCAATTTGGGGTTGTTCCCGTCGAAATTCTAATGCTAGGAAGTAAATATCCCTTCGAGGAGATGTATTTTCCATGTGATAATATAAACCTGCAGAGTTTCTTACCCAGATAGAGCTTCATTAATCATTTCGTGGTAATGCGGGGAAAAATTCCCCGGGAACCGATTTCCATTGTTGGGAATGTTCCCGTCGATGAGCGAAATCTGGAATAATTCTGTTTAGGTGCCCATTGGTGTTAATCATTTTATTCGAAATTTAAACCATTACATAAGTAATTCGACTTTATTACCAATGCATTGTCCGGCCTAGTAATTTGGTACCCTAGAGGGTAGGTGAAACCACATAATATACAATATGTATATATGGAATACACCTGCATTTTATGAATATTTTGAATAAATGGGCGTGTATGTATGGTAGCAGCCACCTATATGTATAATGACGACTAACTAAAAAAATATGGCAGTGTTAAGGGGTTCGCTAGGGTGCCCCCCCCCCCCCCTTAGTTAAGTAGGGAAGGACAGCGTGTAGGTTAGGTGGGAGGATGATCTGGCCGCTGATAACCAAATGCTCCGAATACATTACCCCCAACAATATATCAATCCAGTATAGCCAATACTTGTCAAGCCTCAATTATAAAACAAAGGCTTTCACAAACTATTTCCTTTAAACCAATCCAGTGATAGCTTTGCCTTGGTCTATGTGCCATTGAGTTTAGCAGAGTCATTAAAGTAATACAATGGATAGTATTTTCCTAGTCATAAGTGCCATACTGTAAGTGTTCCCTTGTCTGATCGATTTTGTTAGTGAGTTTATCTGGCCTGTCTCGTTTCCCTCGGATTCTATATTTTCCATTGAAGTGTTATTCGTTTCCATCTGTGTTAAGATAGCTGGTTAACTGTTTTGTAATCTGCTAGCATTTAGATTTGTACTTTGTGACTTGATGTCTTGGGGAATCTAAATTTTTAGTTCCCAGAAATATTATTACTACAAACTAATCTACATCCCTAGTTGAAAAGCTGGGTGCTGTAAGCCCAAGGGCTTTAATAGGGGAAAATAGCCCTTTTGAGAAAAAGTTAATAACTATTGACTGCAGTTTAGAAGGCAAGGTTGGCCCTTTGTTTAAAGAGTATCTTCAATTCATGTATTCACATGATCTTGAATTAGCATTAGACTTTTTCCTAGTCTTTACAAGGTCTTAAATGAGTGATAGACTTCTTCCTTATTGTTCTGTAGTGGTTTTCAAAGGATCGTAAATGAGCGTTAGACTTTCAAACTATCTTAAAATGCCTTCCTGTTTGCCTAACCTGGGTGCCTGGTTTATTTAAGGTTCAGTTGCAGTACACACTTATTTGGAAAACTATCCTCGTAAAGAAATTTACACGAGAGGGTGATGCAGGTTGTTAGCCATCTTAAGGGCGTGACGATCCCTTCTCGTCCGAGGTCGTGCTGGCCGGTCCCTTCTCGTCCGAGGTCGTGCTGGCCGGTCCCTTCTCGTCCGAGGTCGTGCTGGCCGGTCCCTTCTCGTCCGAGGTCGTGCTGGCCGGTCCCTTCTCGTCCGAGGTCGTGCTGGCCGGTCCCTTCTCGTCCGAGGTCGTGCTGGCCGATCCCTTCTCGTCCGAGGTCGTGCTGGCCGATCCCTTCTCGTCCGAGGTCGTGCTGGCCGATCCCTTCTCGTCCGAGGTCGTGCTGGCCGATCCCTTCTCGTCCGAGGTCGTGCTGGCCGATCCCTTCTCGTCCGAGGTCGTGCTGGCCGATCCCTTCTCGTCCGAGGTCGTGCTGGCCGATCCCTTCTCGTCCGAGGTCGTGCTGGCCGATCCCTTCTCGTCCGAGGTCGTGCTGGCCGATCCCTTCTCGTCCGAGGTCGTGCTGGCCGATCCCTTCTCGTCCGAGGTCGTGCTGGCCGATCCCTTCTCGTCCGAGGTCGTGCTGGCCGATCCCTTCTCGTCCGAGGTCGTGCTGGCCGATCCCTTCTCATGCGTTTTGGCTGGTGGCAGTGACGTTCTCTGTCAAACTGCGTATGTCTAGGTTCTATAATTTAATAAGCAGAAGAATAAAGATAGAAAGAAATTGAAAATTCCGTAAGAAATCTGAAGCAATTTCTAAATAGCATTTATGGTTACTGAATAAATTTTGATTGTGTGAACGGATGACTTCAGTTCATATCCTCGGAGGATTAATAAAACATGCTGTCTGGACATTGCAGTCTTCCTGCGTTTGGCAAACTATAATCATTGCAAATGGATCTGTGGTGTATTGGATTTCCTATTTTATTGGTGCCTTTAAAACCCATATACTGTAGGGCTAAACTTGAAGTGAAGGCAAGTCTTTTTGTTCATTTAAAACTTGTAGGATTCTGCCTTACATTTTATGACTTCTGTCAGTCATCTAAGGGAGGAATGTGATGTCAGAAGGGATTTGATTAGGGAGAGAGAAGTGTCAAATTTGGTGTTTGATGGTGTAGAGATAAAATATTTAAATATCTTCTTTACCTTGGACTAGATTAATGAAAGCCTGGGAGCTTAATTGGGGATTTGGATGATTGATCTGTGTAATTTTTTTTTTTTTATCTACCCATGTTTTCTTTTCCTATACATTAAGGTAAATTGTTTTTGAAGTGGATCTTTTAATACAGTTGTCCATACGTTTTTTCAAGTATTTTTTAATTTTAGATTCCATAAGTACTTCCTTTATAGAATTTATTCAGTGGATGTTCATTTTACCATTAGGGTTTATTCAAAGATGAAAATTATAACTGAAATCATATAGTTGATGAGCTTTGCAAGAAGGGATAAAAATTTTGACTTAACTATTACTGTAAAAGCCATCATGAACTCTTTACATAGGTAAGTAAAAGGTAGCATATCAGTGTTACTATAAACTGTCAGGCCACTCCTATCTTATCAGTTATCATTACGCTGCTATTTAACTCTATCAGCCCAGCACCTTTTTTTTTTATTTATTAATTTATCATTCATAACCAGAGTACCCTAAATAGATGCTCTTTGTACTCCTAGCTTGCATATCTATGCCACGTTCGAGATATTTGGGCAGCGCAGTTCCTAGTCATGCTTCCAAGAATTTTTATCTGGTTTACCAAGAGTTGAATGTAGTTTATATGTATTTTATAAGTCTTATAATCCTGTAATGTTTTAATCAAAGTATTTTTTAAAAGGTAGCGGCTTGGCTTGTTTATAGTAACAAGTGTATAAATAAGAGAAGATTGTTAAACTGGCTAAAGAGAAGACAATTTTTTAGAATTTTATTTTCAAGTTTAAGGTAAAGTAGTTTGAAAAAAAATAGAATTCTCAGCTTTGATCTCTGGTCCTTTAATATTAGTTGCAACCCTTGTTGGAAATGTAGGATGCTATAAACCCAAGGGCTCCAACAAGGAAAATAGCCCAGTGATATAAGGAAACAGTGCCTGAGTGTAACCTTTCCAATGGATGATATTTTTATAACTTCATATTTGCCATTTTTTCTTTTTATTAGTTGGGCATATTATTATTACTAGCCAAGCTACAACCCTAGTTGGAAAAGTAAGATGCTGTAAGCCCAAGGGCTCCAACAGAGACAAATAGCCCAGTGAGGAAAGGAAACAAGGTCATAAATAAATGATGGAAGTAATAAGAAATAAAAATAAAATATTTTAAAAACTTTAAAACTTAATTCATAAATAACTATAAAGACTTTCGTCAGCCTGTTCAATATAAAAAGATTTGCTGCAACTTTTGAAGTTCTACTGATTCAACTACCCGATTAGGAAGATCATTCCACGACTTGGTCACAGCTGGAATAGAATTTCTAGCATACTGTGTAGTATTGAGCCACATGATGGAGAAGGCCTGGCTATTAGAATTAACTTCATGCCTAGTATTATGAACAGGATAGAACTGCCCAGAAAGCTCTGAATGTTAAAGATGGTCAGAATTATGAAAAATCTTGTGCAAATGCATAATGAACTAATTGAGCGATGGTGCCAAAGGTTAATATCTAGATCAGGAATAAGAAATTTGGTAGACCGTAAGTTTCTGTCCAACAAATTATAATGAGAATCGGCAGTTGCAGACCAGATAGGAGAACAATACTCGAAACAAGGTAGAATGAAAGAATTAAAACTACAGAATAGATTGATCACCAAAAATCTTTAAAAAGAATTTCTCAAGGCATTCTTTTGTGCAATTGAAGAAGACACCCAATAGTTTTCTCAAAAATAAATTTGCTTACGAGAATCATACCTAAAATTTGTCATACAAAGTTGAGGAAACATAATCAGTGCTGAGATCCTGGTGCTGAGGAGCCACTGTCCTTGGCCTATTTACAATCGTACTTTGAGTTTTGTTAGGATTATACTTCATACCCCATACTTTGCACCATGTACTAATTTTAGCTAGATATCTATGAAGGGATTCAGCAGCCCCAGATCTGTATTCAGGGGATGGAATTAATGCAAAGAGAAACATCATCTGCATATGCAATGAGCTTGTTTTCTAGGCCAAACCACATGTCAAGTGTCTATAAGATGAAAAGTAATGGGCCAAGAACACTACCCTGTGGAACACCAGATATCACATTCCTATACTCACTATGGTGTACATCAACAACTCTTTGAGATCTATTACTTAAAAATTCCATAATAATGCTAAGAAATTACCCACCCACTCCCAACTGTTTGAGTTTGAAAGCAAGGACCTCATGATTAACACGGTCAAAGGTATCACTAAAATCATGTTGATCCCTTCTCATCTGAGGTCATGTTGATCCCTTCTCATCTGAGGTCATGTTGACCCCTTCTCGTTGCAACACTATATGTATCTGAGGTCAGGGTAACATCCAGGCACAAGAGAACATGCCTAAATATATTATACTGAAGGGGTACTGGCTAAATATTTTAAGAGTATTGTGCTCAAGCCATCTAAAAGGACCTCGATTTTAGTTAGATATGTTGCACGCACACATTCTAACTACAACCCACTGGTTTGGTAATTTGTGAGTCTGGTTTCAGAGTGTACCTCTCAAGGTACCCCCTCTCACCTGGTTATGACCACACCCTCCCCCCCTGTGTTGCAAGAAAGGGTGTATATATATATGTGTGTATTGTATATAATCACATGTACAGAGAAAAAAGAGACTTTCTCCTTATATAGGGGAAATTGAAGTGTCACTAACATGCCCCCCAAAAAGTAATGAAGTGGCTTTCGTGCAGATGTATTAGTAAACTTCACCTTATCCTGGTGGTTGATAAACTAATTTATGGTAATTAGGTTGCTGCCCTCTTTCCCCAGTAACATAGATAACTGTTATCTGAAGGGGACCTGCATTTTAATTAGGACAACTGTGAATTGTTCCAGTAAGTGCTGTTATCAAAACGAAAATTCAGAATCAGGTTATATAACCCAGTAAATAGTTGTTGTTTTCAATTGTGGTCTCTGGTGGTTGATAGGCAGTTCATCGCTGGTCTTCATAGCATCTCTGTTGTTCTCTGGAATGGAGTCGATCCCGGTTGAATTCGGTTAGCTAAAGATTTGTTTATCAAGGGATTGAATAAGTCGACCTCTTTGTGCAGGTCTTTCAACAGAAAAAGAAAGAGGAAGTCATGGTATTGGCTGGAGGTGGTAAGCGGGTATCAGCATGCCATTAAGTTTTGATAGAATCATATTGGTGGTGTAATTTCATTGGCGTAAGAATTTTAAAATTACTGTTTTTTCACGGAATCCTGTTGGTGTAATTTTACAAGGTTAAGAATTATAATTACAGTGTCTCAATTATTTATTTTAATTGTCTTATTGCTGATGTAATTTTCAGAGGAAATAGCTTAACTTAAAAAATTTTGACCTTATATCATAGAATCATTGATGTTTTGTATCAGACACTGACGTTGTTTTGAATTTCAGGCGAAAAGAAAGGAACTGGAGATAACACATCGTCGAAAAAGGGAATGACCAAAGTGTCCAAGAAAAAAGTATTTCAAGATTGGAAGAAGGGTCCCACTGCCCCAATTTACACCCACCCCGAATTAATCACGTCGCTGAAGGGCCACACGGGGAACATCACAAGCGGTAGTTATTCAGCTAACGGAAAGCACTTCATCTCCGCTGCGGATGGTGAGTTTGATTTTGTGTTGAAGCTGAAAGGGGTTTTTAAAGCTTGCAGAATTTAAAGCAGGCATGGGCAACCTATGGTCCACTAGGTGTTATGCGTCCCAAGAGAATTTGTAGATTACTAAAACTATAAATACAGAAGGTCATGTTTTTAAGTCTAATTTTGTTAAATTTTGTTCTAGGGTAGGCTTGACCTGGATCCCATGCCAATGATTTCCAACTATAAAAGTCAACAAATAAGTTGTTTCCTATGAATTAGATATCAGGTTATTACAAATGTTGTTTTGCTTACAGTATTTCTTTATCCTATCCTTATTTTCAATTTGACTTTTTTTTTTTTTTTTTAAGTAGAGGACCTTCCATTAATCATCATTAGCAAATAATGAAAGGTATATCAGTTTTATGTAAATTTTCAGACAAAACGGGAAAATTTATATTGGGCATGTAATATTTCTTGCATGTATGTTATTGTGTAGCCTTCACTCACTTGGATAAAGTAAATGTGGCCACCAGATAGCAAACAGTTGCCCATGCCTGATTTAAAGGGTCTTATCTACATTACCTTTTTGATATATACAAACTGGTTTTAATGTTCACAACTGTTGTTGGTTTTTATTAATCCAGCCCATGTTTAGTGAGCAGCAATCCAAGGGCTTAAAAATATGTTCCAAGTACTACATGTTGACTGCTTCCTTAAGTATGGATTATAATTTCTCTCTTGTTTCTTGTAAGACAAAAAGATTTTCTGGAGAATATGATTTTCAAGTGGCCTAATTTTGGTAGGGGTGGCCTAGGGAAAGTCATGTGCTGTATCTCGTCAGTCTTCCTGTCGTTCAAAGGTGTGAATATTTCCTAGACTCAATGTTAAATGAGGTAACCCAGCTAGACTTTTATAATTGTTGGTTCTGACCAATTCTATCGTTACTGGTATGTAGGCTTTTTATGATGGTTGGAAGAGTGTATCTCACAATAATCCCTTTCAACAATTAAGAGTAGGAATTGATTTTCAGTATATCATCATCATATCTTCCTACGCCTGTTGGCGCAAAGAGCCTCTGTTAAATTTCACCAGTCTCTATCTTAAGCTTTTAATGCGTTCAGTAAATACACATGTTGAATTTAGCCGTTGGATTTCTAGATCCGACATCTAGTTCTGTTACCAATATGAAAGTGATTCAGTAGGTGATGGAAGTTATTACTAGGAACAAAAATAAGTGGGTCGTCTCTTAATTTGCTGATTAATACATTTGTCCCATTGCAGTATCTTTGATAAAGTTTTTATTTTTATCTTGAAATATGATGACTAGTGTAAGTTTTTCTTTTGCCCTAACAACTTATCTAGAAGTTCAAGTGTAGACAGTCGTATTCTTTAGTTAGATCTTTTGAACATTTCTGAGAAATCCATGAGGTTAGATTTATTTTATAATTAATGCTGGTTGCATGTCAGTTTAATAGACCTGATGTCTTAAGTGCTTCTGTTTCAGACTCCAAAACTTTTTTTTCCAAGTGCAATGCTGGTACAGTAAACAATTTTATTCATATTTTCATCTGGTAACAGCTTATTGAGGCTAAACATCAACTAATCAATCGATCTATTTGCCTTAAGTGGGAAAAGTCCTCATTAACATCACTATTTGATCGTCATATATTGGTGGATTGGTGAATATATCTAGAAATAACTTCGCTTTAGTTTTTACTTTTATGTTTCCAAGGTTTTGATGGTTGTAGTACAGGATTGCTGGAACATGAATAATATATTTCCATTTTGTTTTGGGATGGCTTGTAGCACGGTATGCCTCGTCAGTAATGATTTCTACTAATTACTTGCCAATGTGGTGGGAATAAGGCTTTTTTTTTTATAATTTCTTCTCTGTACAAGCCAATATTTTGCATATTTCTTTTTATATAACAATGGTTACCCAATTGTTTTTGGAATCTTATGGTACACTAGTTATAATTTTTCTAATTGCTGGTGAAGGGGGTTTTGGCTTTTTTTTTTATTTAATTTATATTTTATTCTTTCAATGCATTAAGCCCATATTTTGTAGATTTCTTTTCATAAAACTACTATTGAAACATATAAGTTTGGTTATTGTCTTGTTTTATTGTACCGCGGGGGATTGGTACGGTATATAAAACCATAATGAATTCTCTCTTACAATCTTTTGCATGAAGGTACTGTATTCTATGGGCTTTGAGATAATAAATTTGCATTAGAAAATGTACTCTTCTAACTAGTAGTCCCTCCTTGCATTTAGAAATATCAACTTTCTCTTCTGGCACAGCTGAATCTTGCAAGCTGTACATTAGTCCATCTTAACTCAACCTCGTCTCTTGGATAAGTCTACACGTTAGGTTTGTGGATTGGTCTCGTTATTAACTGTCTGTGTGCAAGTTTTTCTTTGCTGAGGCAGCTGACTTTCATGATTGTTTGCAATATCTCCAAAGAATTGTTTGATTATGTTTAAAGAAGTGACAAGGAACAGTTGAAAGAAACAAATATATTAGAAGTTGAATTTGTAGAATAAAGTAGTGTGAAGATTGCTAAGGAATTTGTGAAAAAAAAAGATTAGGGTATTATTATTATTACTAGCTAGGCTACAACCCTGGTTGGAAAAGCAGAATGCTATTTGATGATTTCAATAGGAAAAAAGTCCAGTGAGGAAAGGGAATAAAATACAACAAAAGTAATGAAAGATTAAGATAACATTTTAAGAATGGATCTGATGAATGTTCTGCATATGAATAATTTGAGATAAATTAATCAAAACTTCACTCTAGGTAAGGGTATAAATTTTATCCAAAAATCTGATTGCTCTGGATATGGGTAAATGGAGATAAATTTATTTTATGCAAATACATTTTTGATGAAGCAAAAAAGGCATGTAAAGTGCTGCTTTTAATTGTTTTTATTATTGTTATTAGCTAAGCTACAACCCTAGTTGGAAAAGAAAGATGCTCCAATAAGGGAAAATAGCCCAGTAAGGGAATAAATAAATGTGAAAAAAATTTGATAGAATATTAATGTCAAAACATGTTATATATAAACTATAAGAAGACTTATGTCAGGCTTGATAGAATATTAATGTCAAAACATGTTATATATGAACTATAAGAAGACTTATGTCAGCCTGTTCAACATAAAATATTTGTTGCAAGTTTGTACTTTTGAAGTTTACAGATTCAACTACCCGATCAGGTAGATCATTCCACAACTTGGTCACAGATGGAATAAAATACTGTATTGCTGTAGTTATGAGTTTTGGTGCTGAAGCTTTTTCCTTTAATATGACTAGTTGGTTTTGGAAAAATCAGTTTGTTAAATTCCTTCATCAGCCATATCTTTTCAAGATTGCAGTATATCTAGTATGCTTCTGAAAAGAAAATCTATTTGCAATCCCAAGCCTTTGTACAAAGGAATGAATGATTGGTAATTATCTGGTATCATAACATCAGTGGTCATTGATACCAATTGGAGTATGATTAAGAGAATCAAAAATAAACTATATATATGTAATAAGATATTCAAGATAATGTATATCTTTTGAAAAGATATTAAGAAGGCTAGCATCCAATATGAATTGAAAAGTACCACTGGCATCATACACAAACTTTTCTAAGAATCTTGTTGTGGAAGTACCTGCCTTCCTCACCACGAGCCTTAGAGAATAGTAGTTCCGACCCCCCCCCCCCCCCCCTCAAAGACTGGGACTTTCAGTCAGTAAGCTTTTCTACAACTACGATGATGAGACATTCCTTAATTTTTGTAAGGTAATTTTTATGTCGGTACATTTTAAAAGGATGTAATTCGGGAAAATATTTGTAGGTGTACAGTATAGACTGAATTATGGATGGTTATGAATTTTGTTGAATCTGTGAGGAACTAGGGTATATAAAGTAGTATTTTCCAAGAAATCTTTAATGGTGTTGAGTGATATTGCATGGAATCACGGAATATATAGGGGAAATTTTTTTTTTTCCATGCTTATATTTCTAACCATTGTTTTATTAATGGTGAGGGCATGGGAAATCGATGGCACTAATGAAACTATTAGATTTTTGGTCAGGGCATATGAAACCTATGGCACTATTGTAGGGTCTGTTTTAAGGAGGTTATTTATAAGTTCTTTTTATACTTGATCAGTTGGAATTCTTACAGTTTAGTGATTTCTTTACTGGGGAAAGTGAATTACTCATAAAATTTGTAATTTATCAGAACAATGTTTTTTTATTTTGTGCCAAACCTCGTGTATTTTGATTGACCAAATATGCTTCACTGAAGTTAACTTCATATCTTTGGATAAAGGGAATCCTATTCTGAGGTAGAAGCTCTCTTTTTATATATCATTTTACTCTGAATATTGTAACTGATGTTATGGGAACACACATTAACATCGTTCTCATGTTGTAATTTTGCTACTTAGCGTGGATTTATTGTCTATGGTTGTCTTATTGGACCCGATTTGATACAGTATATTCTGATGACCAGAGCAATTTTACTCTACAAATTAGATTATCTTAAGGTTTTTTCTTTAGTCGTATTATGGGTAGAGGATTTTATTGTACAAATTAGCATTCTCTCAAGATTTGAATGTTGACATTGATTGATGAACTTGGAAGAAGGAATTATTCATATTAAATTAGGAGGCTTTGAAAAAGCTTTTGTTTACCTAAACAGACTTGCCTGGTGTTGTAAGGTTATTTTTTCTTTAGGGGTGTTGATAATTTGCCTAGATTTTTTAATTTTTGGCTATTGACTGAACATAAAAAAATAAAATATTTTGGTTTAGTGTCTGTGAAGCAGGGTAAATGCAGTGCACTCTGCTTAATGAATTTCTTTCATTCAAATTGCATGCCTTTAATTTTATTACATTTATAGTATTTTTTCCTTTGTTGACCAACATTAAGCAGAGTTCACTGTGTTTCTCTCCAGCTGGCAGTGGCAGACGGTTTGACCCGGGCGGCAGAAGTATCAGTAGGGCGGAGCTCTATCATCATCAGTACACTCTGGAAGACTGCCTAATCAGCTCGAGTGTCTCAGAGGGAAGTAGCAGCGTGGAGGAGCTCGATACTTCATCTGTCAGCAGCAGCAGCCAAGTGGCCACGAGTAATGCCCCCTCGGACACAGAGGACATTTTAACATCGTCGGGGAGTTGTAAGATGTCAAGGAGACAACGCAAGAATAAGAACAAAAAGTTTAAGAATTCTGCTGGTTTTTGTCCCTCGTCTAAAATGGTGAGTCAGAGCACCAAAGAACTTTTCAACAGCATTGGCAGGACTGAAGAGGAAATATACAAAATCCTCCTTCCCCTCTGCTCCGTCGTGGAAGAGAGGGTCCTGAACGGATACCCTTACGTCACCAACCAGGGCGTCCACGTCTTCAAGACGAGCGGTTACTCGACCCTGGCCGCGGCACTCAACGGTTGTGAGCTAGTCAAGGCAGAGCTGAACCGGATGCAGCACTTCGACGTGCAAAAGAAGGTGGATGTCGACGGGGCGAGCTCGGACTATTCCGAGCCAGAATCTGTGGAGGATCTTAGCGCGGGAGATGGGTTTCCCGAGGACAGTCAAGACACTTCTTCTGGTGTCAGCTCTGACTGCAAGGAGAATGAGGTTGAGGGCGAGATACCGTTAAATAGCGACTTGAACATGAATTATTGTCGCACAGTTTTGATAGAGAGTGCAGAGTCAAAAAAGAAAGTAGACGAGAAGGTGGATTTTGAGAATCATAGGGTGGAAAAATGTAAAAGATGTAGACAAAATTTTATTATGGCTAATAATGGAATGAAGCTTTGTGAATATCATCCGAAAAAACTAGTGTTAAGGAGAGATGGAAGACTCCACTATCAATGTTGCAATAGGATGAAGGGTGTAGAGGGGTGTACTGGGGCTAGTTTTCACGTTTACCACAATTTAAGATCTGGGTTAAACGGCCCTTTGGAAGGCTATGTTTCTAGCAAGGAAGGGAGACCTCGGGTGTTGGGAATAGATTGCGAAATGGTCTACACCACCAGAGGTTTTGAGTTAGCGAGGGTAACTTTAGTTAGTGTCAGCGGGAAGGTATTGTTAGATTCATACGTTAAGCCTGAAGGTGCAGTATTCGATTACAATACTCAGTTTTCAGGGATAACTGCCAATCACGTGGAGGCTGCTCCCCCCTTTCACGAAGTCCGCGAAAAGATATTGAGTTGCGTGTCTTCCAGTTCAATTCTCGTTGGCCATAGTTTAGAAGGAGATTTATCCGCCATCAGGTTGGTTCACCGAAATGTTGTCGATACCTCCCTGATTTTCAAGGGTCCACAAACCTCTCAACCTTGCGGGCCCATTCCACACAAACAGTCTCTGAAGTCCTTGGCAAAGAGACACTTAGGTCGCGACATACAAAAAGGCGGGAGCAAGGGGCACGACAGTTTGGAGGACGCCACGGCCGCGCTGGACTTGGTACTCAAACACTTAAAAGAATCTCATTACAGTGATGCTTCGCTCCCGCTTAAGGTGGCTCCCCTGCCACTCGCACTCAAAAATATGTGATGTGAACAAAGATGATTTTTGTACTTCTTGAATCCTGTCTGTGAAAGATCATATCACATATTGTGCCTTAGGTCTTTTTAAAAGTAATAAATCAGGAATTTGCCTCTTAGCATTGCAGTATTATAAATGCTGTGTCTTTGCTCAAAGCTGTTGTTTATTTTTATTTGAAGGTGTCGTGCATTAGGATGCATTTCATTTTACGAGATACTCGTGCAGGAGATTTTATTTCCTCGTTTATTTTAGCTTAGGGTTTTTTTTCGTAGAGGCGAGGAAACAAAAAGCCGGTGGAATTAACCACGTTTTTTTATTTTTTAATGTAGAATCTGTTTTTTTTTTTTTTATCAGGAACAATTTTTAGTTGTGTGCTTAATTATCAAATTTTTTGGGAGTTAAGTGTTTTATTTTGAGGAAACTTGAAGCCGGTGGAATTACCCACAAGTCTTGTTTTATTTTTTTAGAGTAGATTCTGTTTTGTTTTTATCAGGAACGTTTTTGTGAGTTTTAGTGTGCTTAATTATCAAATAATTTTGGGAGTTAAGTATTTCATTTCCAATTTAGTCTGTCATAATTTTGTTCAAAGTATGAATGGCGTGATTTTAAAGTTAGAGGAAATCCCAAGGCAGCTTTTAATCCAGGGGTTAGTGGTACAGATGTATTTGGTCATGACGAGTCTTTCTTTTACGGTTAGTCGTTTTGCCGGAATATGTAAATAGTCCTTTTCACAAGATTTTGGCGAGCGTGCTTCTTGCTCTCGAGTTAGATGTGAACGTGATAGGTTTCATTCCATTGTTTCAGTGCTTAACTCGCGGAATGTGTGAAAGTTGTCTTTTGTTATTGGTTTTACGTCCCTTTTTTATTTTGTAGGTTTGTGTCGAGTCGGGTACCGTTTATATTTATTGTTAGGCTTCTAACACCGGGTTCAAGTAATCTTGCTTTTAAGTTTGAGTTTTCGATTGTGGTTTCTAGATTTAGTATAACACTTTCTCTAATTTTCATATCTGGTTGTAGGGAACTTGATATAACTTAAAATTTCAAGTGAATTTGAAAATAGTGATTTTCTAAATGACTAATCACTTTTTTTTATTTCTTTATCAATGTTTTCATATGTGGTGTTTATTTTTCGATTCTTAGTTTCATACTAAAGTGGGTATGTTGTGAAGTTCTTTAAAACCTGGAAGTCATGCGAGATCAATTTTGCAGTTAATACGGAAGACTTAGTATGTATCCCTTGGTTTGAAATGTCTTGCAAATTGCAGTACCATTTCTTATTCTCTCCTGACGGAGTACGAGTTGTGATCAATTTTTTATCCTTCTATGAGTTCCATTTGCACTGGGTGACTTCAAATTCTCGGCGATTTCTGCGCCTTGCACAAAGGAAGGGAGGGAGAACAGATAGATATATACTTGATAGGTGTGGGTGATGCATTGGGAAGTTGTGTTTAGGTATAAGAACTTGATTACTGTGTTTTTTTTTTTTTTTTCATAAATTTGTTATTAATATCTCAATCTTTGACAAGTGAAGTTCGCTTGTGGCTGCCTTTCACTGGGTTTTACTCAAATTTGGTTGTCTTCTAAAGTGGTTAGTTATTTCGACTTTAGAATTTTTTTGGTTGTTGAAAAAGTACAAGACTGTTAGTCCATGAATGATCCCCCTGTATTCTACTCATTTTCTGTATTTCCATAATATATCTTGAGTTTGCAAGTTCCTTGTAAACCGTTTATAGGTTCTTGCGGGGACTCGCATGTAGTATTGTCATGAACACATCACTCCCTCTCTATGAGGTCTTATTATGCAATTAGGTTTTAGTCTTGATAGTCTCAAAGATTTAAATGATCAGGATTTTTCATAGTTTTTGCTTTATGTAAAGAAATTAATTTAATTTTTCAGTTTAGAAACTACAGTGGCAGCTAGATGAATAGGATATTTGACAGAAGAAACTTAGAAATCAATATTATGAATGCTGTACTTTGTCTTGCTCAGAATTAGTATTTTACTGTTTGCATTCTATCAGGTATTGGGAAATAGTATTCTATTCAAGTATTACAGAGGTGTGTTTTATGGGTGAAATCAGTACAGTATTAATCCTAATTGAAAAAGAATTGTTTGCATTAAAAACCGGTTTCTTTCTTACTTCGGGGTGACTTCATCTTGTCAGTTTCGTTTCACGGAGGTTGCAGGAAATGGTGGTGTGAATTTGTAGAACAAAAATTATCTGATCTCGTTAGGCGAATTTACTTATGCTGTGTTCTAAGTGGTATTTGATAAATCTCTCCCTACAAATGCGTTTTATTTTTTATACTTTATTGCAAGTGTTTATTGAAAGACTTGAGGAAAAGACTGGAAATTTTCATTAGTCGTTCTATAAATACTTGGTGAATGTACAATACTGTTAGCATATTTCCTGCCATTAACTAGACTAGGCCTGGTGATTTCGTGTTTTTAATATTTTTTTTTTTGAGCTATTGCCATGTGGTAATTCAAGTCATAGGTTGATAGGTACAATGTTTATATACTCGTAAGCTTTATTGCCAATCGAAATAAAAAAAAATAGATATTACTTAACTGCAGGTACATAGATTTTAGATTGCACAAATTGAGGAACTCCTTTTTATTTTAAAGCCCTCAATTTTTACCATTTTAACGGTTTTATCCTATTTAATAAATATTGATCTTGTAGATCAGGATTTCAAATTTTGGCTTAAGACGCTCTGAACCTGTTACTTGCGACCACCTTCTTAGATCTCAAAATCGTTGATTGGTTGTCTTGAAACATTCCCTTTGTGATGTGTGTTGAGAAGGGTGCATGGCTGTGAGTAGAAGTTAGCGTACAAGAGTTGAACCTCTGATGCTGAGACCTTTTTATTTTTATTGTGGAAGCGGTTTTGAAAATATGATATTAGAAATCTTGTCTCTTATCCAAAATACTTTACCCCAGTTTGTATTTGAAAATATGAGATTGGAAATCTTGTCTCTTATCCGAAATACTTTACCCCAGGTTGTATTACAGTATTTCGGAATTTCTGCATAGGTTTTATTGTGTTTTTAAAAATATGAAATTGGAAATTTCAATTCTGATGCAGAATATTTTCCCCAATTTGCGCTATTCTAGGAATTTCCTGATTGGTTTTATTTTAATGCGCTTTTCCTGAATTTTTAGGCAAAATTTGCTCCAGATGTATCGAAACCATATGATTTTTCTTGGCGTTAACCGATTAATGAATATTTTCCAAAGAAAACTTTCAGATATGCTGTAGGTTCTGGTTTTATATATGTTTTTCTTGACTTATGATAACTTGGGCCAAATTAAGCCCTTTTATTTTTCTTATCATGATCTGGTAGAGTTTTGTTTTTCTTATTAAATACAAAATAGTTTCATAATAAGAAAGAAGGTTTCATAATAAGGTTTTTCAACAGGAATTGATATTTCAGATGTGTAAATAAACGAATGATCGATGCGTATTTGTGTGAATGAAATGTGTAGATGTACGGGGCTTATTTATTTGTTGCGTATGTGTAGCAAGGTCAATGTTCAAGGGGGTTTGTTTTAAAGCTAACTATACTCTCTCCACTGAATTGTTGATCTGCTGAAGAACATTGTATAAGGGCTTTCTTGAGCTCTAATTTGATTTTTATATTTTTACTCTGGGTCTATGAGGCCCCAGATCTCCTGCCTTAAAAGTTTGGGCTTCGTCCAAGCTACTTTTCACAAATATTTGGCAATTTATTTGCTATGAAATAAAGAAGTTATTAAGAAGCTTTTTCATTTTAATCCTTACAGTGATTTTAAGAAGCCAGTGTGAGATTAGTTTTGATTTTATTTCTAGAGATGTTAGATAACCAACTCTCAATCCTCTACACCTGACACACATCTTGTGTTTCTCAAGTTTGTAAAGTGATTAAGTTTAATCATTCAGTTGGTATTCTTACTGTGAATTGAAGAACTGTTAATGTATCTTGAGAAAAATATCAATGCTTGCGTCTCTTTGGTGGGACGTCTTACGTATTTTTTAAAGTTCTTGTCCCCTAGTTGGGGCTGTATATAGATGTTCAATTAAATTATTGCATCTATTTCCTCATAGCACTTTTGTATTACATTGAGAAGGCAATGCTATGCCAACTAATTTCTCTCAGACTGGATGGGAAAGACCAGAATTCCTAAACATTTAGTTGTCTAGAAGCATAAAATTTAATAAGTAGCTGATAGAAGACTTGATTATTGCAGCTGTGGGGTAGAGATAATGGAAAACTGGCGCAAGTTATTGTCTCTCCATATCGCATGTATACAGTAATGCCATCCCCCTAACAGACGGGTGCTTCAACAGGGTCATCCTCATTTGAAGGAGAAAATTCTGTCGGATTTTTACCTGCATAGCTACCAAGAAGACCAAAAGAACGTTGGGATCTATTTGAAATTTATCATTTGAATCCATGCAAGTTTGTCTCAAACCCAGAAGCAGGTTAATATTTTGAAAGAAAGTCAGAAACTAGTTGGTACAGAAGTACCTTGATCATTCATGACTACAGAACATTACTGCTGTATAACCTGGCTGTCAAGGCCATGAGCTTAACTAGAAACCACCTTGAGAATAATCGTGCTCTTCAATGATCATAATAAAAAAAAAAAACGCCAACTCTAACCTCTGTAAATGGATACATGTGATAGGCATTAAATTTGTTTGTTAGTCTTTAGTATTGAAAATTATTTTGGAGTTCTCAGTCTTTGTGAGAAGCAGTGCGAGTCGGAAAAGCACTACATATGAATGTACAGTAGTTCTACATCTTAACAACAAGAATGTTGAGAAGTAATGTAATTTGTATAGCTACACCTTGCAGCATCTCTTGTCCGATATTGCAACTTTCACAAATCGGTGTAACAGAGATATTCCACCAGCTGCAACTTGACATTAGAAATCCGCCCTGGCTCCAATATGTAGATTCCATTTCTAAACTGTAAACTTTTAATGCATATTTAGTGAAGGTTTTGACAAAGGAATTGTGGACTATTGAAGAGAGAGCTATGGATTGCTAAGGTATTTTTATAAGGATGTGTATCATGCTTCAGATTACATTGTTGTAAGATAAGATAGATGTAAACAAGAAAGATATGATTTATATCCCAAATTCATGGTACTGTACAGCACTATCTTTCCATCTGTCTTCACTTGCCCATGAGGCATCTGCAACAGTGCAAATGGCAGTTTGTTCCAACATGATGTACTTACCTCGAACTACTTTCTTAGGAGTATCTGGGATCTCCCATCCGACAAGAGTTGTGTAGTTTACCCTAAACCCATTTTCTATGAGGGGTAACTTCAGGCAGAGTGATACGCGCCCTGAGGCTAACCCCGGGTCAGAGAGCATGCTTGCTCAGGTCTCGACCTCCAGTAAGTTCTCTGGTCGCGTCGCGATATCATCTCGTCACTCTCCTTAATCCCAGTGTGACTCGTGTGTCCCACGCGGTACCCACGTGGTTCAATTGTGCTTTCTCTGTGAGCGCTTGTGTCTCGTAGTGCTTCTCCTTCATCATGGAGCATCCTTGCCGTTGTCCTGGGCCTATTGCCGGCAAATCGTGTGGAGCGTTCCTCTCGAAACCCGAAGTTGACCCGCACTCCTTGTGTTCCTCGTGCAGGGGCAGCGTGTGTTCCCCTTCCGACACGTGTCCGGAGTGCGAATCATGGAACGAGGTGCAGTGGGTGCGGTATAGCACCAAAAAGAAGGCGGCGACGAAGAAGTCGCTTAAGAAGACCAACGTCCCGTCCTCCCTTGCTTCGATGGGCGCCTTGTTGGTCCGAGCTTCTCTCCCAACCTCCCATACCCAGAGTAGGGGACGAGGTAAGTCCGTTGCGGGGAAGAGGCCCGCGGCCCTTCCCCAAGAGTCTGATCTTCATGACAGTGGGGTTGTGGCGTCTTTCCAGGCGAGTGAGGGGCGGGAGTGTTTTCGGGAGATGGTGACCTTGTGCCTGCAGGTCACGTCTCCTCTGATGACCTCGTGGGGTAATAATGTTGCTAATTTCTCCCCAGCCTCTTGGGCGTGCATTTCAGGTGGTTCAACAGCCGAGGGCGACGTTGAGAAGCAGCTTTCCCCGCCGTCGGACCCCACTGCGTGGGTTCCCATTAAGACGCCCTTCAGGTCCCCGTTGAGGATGGAGGATGACTTCGGGACCTGGTCTCCCACGGGAGAGCCTCCTCGCTCCCCCCCAGCGCCGTCGGCCGTCTTCCCAGAGGTTTTTCTGCAGCCGTCGTCGTCCACGGAGTGTCGCAGGAATCCTCCTACATCACCGCGGGAGGCGAGGCCTTCGAAGAGGGCTTATAAGTCGTCGGTCTCCTCAGCGGAGGATCCTTCCTACTCTTTGGAGGATGTGCTGAGGAAGCTCAGGAGGCGAAAGGGGAAGTCCCGCAGGAAGTTGTCGCGCTCTTGCTCCCCCTCGAGGTCGCGCCACGAGAGTCGGCGCCCAAGATCCCCCGAAAGCAATGAATGGGTGATGGTTCACCGAGACAGGCTAATGGAGCAAGCTACGGCGCCGGGCCCCTCAAGTTGGCGGCAGAGAACAAGCTCCCTGGATAGATACTCCTCCGGCAGTAGCGGCACCCGACGGAGGGATTCCTCATGGCAGGTTCCAGTTGACAGGCATAAGACCGCGAAGATTCCGACTCCATCCGCCCAGCGGAGAGAGTCGCCCCTTCGGTCTGGCAGCCGAGTCCTGACCTCCAAGGACCACCTAGCTCGGCACAAGCGCAGCCCTCGGCCTTCCTCAATGAGCAGGCCCCCAGATTCGAGGACCTCCAGGAGAGAAGTTAGACCCAGGATGGAGGCCCCCGTTCCAACGGAGATGCCCGTCCTTCGTCGGGAACCCCCGCGGGAGCGTCGGTCCACGACCCCCACTCGCGAGGTTCTCCGTCGGAGGAGCTCGACGACCATGGAGAGGGGTCAGCTGCGGAGGTATCGGGCTATCGGAGGGTGATAGGCCTCATCAGAAGTCACCACAGGCTGGACGTACCGGAACCTTCCTCCGAAGATGCTTGGCGTTCCAGCCTCAATAGAATAGTGGACGCCCCAGTCCAGCAGCGCCCCTCCTTGGCCCTCCCTTTGGCGAGGGACGTTTATTTGGGAAGGGCTCACGTGAACAGGATCGTGGCCAACCACGCCGAAGCGCCCAAGAGCCAGAGCGCCTCCAAGCTGCTCCAGGGCCTAAAGTCCCAGTGCAGGTTCTACCTCCCAGAGGGACAGCGAGCGGGCACCTGTGCACTGGAGCCAGCACTCACCGTGTTAGGGCAAGGAGCCTCAGAAGAAAGGGCGTCCACGGCTCCGATCTGCTTCTCTCCTTCGGAGGCGGTCATGATGGAGATGTCGAAGGACCTTGTCAGTCTCCTCCTGGTTAGACTGGTGGGCGTTCAGTCGTCCTACGACATGTCAGTTCCGGAGACCCAGGCCTTGCTCAAGGAACTCATCAGTTCGGGAGGCAAGGCCCTGAAATTCTTGTCATACCGGTCGTTAGCCATGTCCGCCAACTGGGTCCTACGAAGGAGGGACACTGTTT
Organism: Palaemon carinicauda; assembly: GCF_036898095.1. Lineage (NCBI taxonomy): Eukaryota > Metazoa > Arthropoda > Malacostraca > Decapoda > Palaemonidae > Palaemon > Palaemon carinicauda. The sequence continues at coordinate 74,529,004 of NC_090760.1, forward strand.
TGAGCAATATAACTAGGAGGCTGCCGGACAGAGAGGCCAGATCTCTGAGTAACCTGACCCTGTGGGACGACTCGATCTTTCCCCCGAAGGCAGCGGAGGAAGCGATGGAGAGAATTCGGAGAATGAAGGAACCGTTCGAGACCAGGCCCCACCCGGTCAGAAGACCTACGTTCAGAAGGTCCTCCATCGACACGTCTCGCCCTCAGCCCGCTCCTAACCACCCTAGGAGAGACAACTCGGCGACAACATGGTCCCAGTCGTCTCAGCCCTCCCGTAGGGGATCAGCCTCGAACCAAACCGCCTATAGGTCATCCTTCGCGGCGTCCAGAAGAGGCCGTTCAGGCCGCTCATCGAGGAGGAGATAAGGAGGGAGGCCCCCTACTCCTGCCGGAGCCTCAGGTGGGGGGATGCCTCAAACATTTTTGGCAAGCATGGGAAGAACACGGAGCAGACCCGTGGACCGTGACAGTTCTGAAAGAAGGGTACAGGTTGTCCTTCCTAGTGGACCCTCCTCCTCTGATACCAGATCAGCAGGCGGAGTGGCTAGCCCCCAAGGATCCCTTGAAACGGACAGCTCTGCAGGGAGAGGTCTCAGCGATGTTGGCAAAAGGGGCAATGGAACCTGTTCGGGACCCAGGTCCGGGGTTCTACAGCAGGCTGTTCCTGGTGGAGAAAGCGACAGGAGGATGGAGACCGGTCATAGACCTCTCAGCCCTCAAGTTCGTCTGCAAGACTGACTTCAAAATGGACACTCCAAAGTCAGTCTGGGCGTCCTTGAGAGAAGGGGACTTCATGATGTCAGTAGATCTCAAGGATGCCTACTTCCAGATCCCGGTTCATCCCTCCAGCAGGAAGTACCTACGGGTGAAATGGGAGAACCAAACGTTGCAGTTCAAGACCGTCTGCTTCGGGTTGTCCACTGCCCCCCAAGTCTTCACAACGGTCTCAGTCTGGGCACACGAACAGGGCATCCGCCTGATTCGTTACCTGGACGACTGGTTGCTACTTTCAGCCTAAGAGGAAGTACTGAAGGAGCAAGGCGCGATGTTACTGCAGTTCTAAAACGTTCTGGGGATCACCATCAACCTAAAGAAGTCCCAACTGATACCCTCCACCAGGACAACCTACCTCGGGATGGTTCTGGATTCCCGGTTAGTGAAAGCCTTCCCCTCCGCGGACAGGCTGGACAACTTAGACCAGGTCCTCCGCCCCTTCCTGACGGACCAACCCAGGAGGGCAAAGGACTGGCAGAGACTAATAGGCCACCTTGTGTGTCTGGAGAAACTGGTCCCCCAGGCAGGCTAAAGCTCAGGGAGGTCCAATGGAACCTGAAGGAGAACTGGATCCAAACAGATTCCCCCCACAGAGTGGTCCCGGTGTTTCCGAACACGAAACGGGTCCTGGAATGGTGGAGCTGCAGGACGAACACCCTCAAAGGGATGCCCTCCGGAGATGCTCCTGTTCACGGACGCGTCGAAGGAGGGTTGGGGTGCTCATCTCTTAGGGAAATCAGCAAGAGGGAACCTGACAGCCCTAGAGAAGACCCAGCACATAAACGTTCTAGAGTTGAGGGCAGTACAAAGAGCGTGCCTGGAGTTTGTACACCTACTCCGGGGAAACACCGTAGCGTTGATGTGCGACAACGCCACGGTAGTAGCTTACGTAAAGAAGCAGGGAGGCCTAAGGTCGAAGGAGCTGTGCATCCTCACATTACAACTTCTGGAATGGGCCGAAGTGGAGCAGATAAGAATATCAGCGAGGCTCATCCCAGGGAAAAGGAACGTCCTCGCCGACGGCCTCAGCAGGATGAGGCAAGTGGTAGGATCCAAATGGTCTCTACACCCGGAAGTAGCCAGGTCCGTCATTCAGAAATGGGGTTCACCGGTGATGGACCTCTTCACAATAAGGCTGAACACGCAGCTCCCCGTGTTCTGTTCTGTTCCAGACCCAAAAGCGGCGTTCGAGGACGCCTTCCAACATCCGTGGGACAATCTCGACGTGTACGCTTTTCCCCCCTTCGGGATGCTCAGGCAGGTCCTCAACAGGGTGAGAAGGACGAGCAACCTACAGATGACTTTGAAAGCTCCCTGGTGGCCGGAGAGAGAGTGGTTCGTGGACCTAAGGGAACTAACACAACAGCCGCCCTGGCCCCTTCCGGACAGCCCAGATCTTCTCCGGCAACCACACTTCCAAAGGTTCCACGAGAATCCTCGGTCCCTCCACCTTCACTCGTGGAGGTTATCGAGCGTCTCCTGAGGAGGGAAGGCTATTCGTCGAGTACAGCAACGAGGATGTCGGGCTACCTGAGACGGTCATCGACAGCTGTATACCAGACTAAGTGGGCCACCTTTAACAAATGGTGCGCCACTAGGAACATCAGGCCCCTGAAGGCCTCCATCCCGCAAGTAGCGGACTTCCTAGTTTACCTCAGGGACGTGGTCAACATGTCCATTCCAGCCATCAAGGGAGTCCGCGCGGCTTTGGGCCAAGGTTTTCTCCTGAAGGGCATAGACCTGGGTAACTCCAGACATCTCAATGCTCATTAAGAGCTTTGAGCAATCATGCCCCCCCGCAAGCTGTGAAGGTGCCACAATGGGACGTGACGAGGGTCCTGAAAATGTTATCCGAGCCTCCGTTCGAGCCCCCGAAAGATATCGCAGACAAGGATCTCACTCTCAAGACAGTTTTCTTCCTGGCATTAGCATCAGCTAAACGGGTAGGCGAGATTCATGGTCTGTCCTACGAAGTTGTTCACTCGAAAGGTTGGCGAGAAGTCACGTTCAAGTTAGTCCCTTCCTTCGTAGCTAAGACCCAGAACCCTGCCGTATGGGACCCCAGGTTTGAGGGTTTCTCTATTCCGGCAATCCCCCGGTCGGACGACGTGAAGGATTTGCGCCTATGCCCCGTCAGGGCAGTGAGAAAATACTTGGAAAGAACAGCAAGACTCCGGCCCGGGATCAAGAGTCTTTTTGTTTCCACTGGCCTCATGAAGAAGCCAGTCTCGAAGAATACCATCTCCTGGTTGCGGCAGGGCATCATCAGGGCCTACAGTAAGGCGAATCCCCCTGTCGGGGAAACCCAAGCCCCATGGCATTAGGGGCCTGAGTACTACGTTGGCCTTCGAGAAAAATATGGCAGTGGGCCAGATCCTAAGGGCAGGCACCTGGGCCAACCAGTCTACCTTCACGGCTCACTATTTGAAGGACTATTCAAGAAGATCCCTGGACGGGTTCTCGATAGGTACTGCCGTTTCCGCGCTCCAAATGGTTTAAAGGCATAGCCTTAGTGATAACCGCGGGTAACAAGCACAAGAGACACAGGTTCGTTCCTTAAACCCCCTTGTACTTCCTTCCACCTTTTTCCGCTTCAAGTGGGCTCTGTGAGGGCCCTGAGCCAGAGACGAGTACCTCCACAAGAGGAAGACATGTCCCCTAGGATTTTTTGCACAGGTGAGTTTCTTAGACACTAAGATGGGTTTTTGTGTAGTTTCCTCTCAATCGTTTTCTATGGGGTCAACACGACCTACCCACTTTCTAAGTCTGGATATTCCTCAGCACGGTCTCAAGAACTTTTTAGGGCCACGCCCTCCTCCTAAAGTATAAGTCTCCTAAGAAAGTAGTTCGAGGTAAGTACTTCGTGTTGGAACAAATCACAAATTTTAGGTAATTTGTATTTTTCCTAACAGTACTTACCTCGAACTACTTTCGGGTAATGGCCCACCCTGCCTTCCCTGAGTGTCCCCTGGTTTTCTTAGAGACCTTAGCAACCAGAACTTACTGGAGGTCGAGACCTGAGCAAGCATGCTCTCTGACCCGGGGTTAGCCTCAGGGCGCGTATCACTCCGCCTGAGGTTACCCCTCATACAAAATGGGTTTAGAGTAAACTACACAAAACTGGTCAGATGGGAGGAGATCCCAGATACTCCTAAGAAAGTAGTTCGAGGTAAGTACTGTTAGGAAAAATACAAATTACCTAAAATTTGTGATATTTCTGCCAAGTCTGTAATGAAACATGTTCCATAATCTTTGTAATGTAGCTGGAAGCATGATGCACTGTGGCAGTTTTGTGACTGGCTTTGAAAGAAAGTTATCCTCGAGTGTTTCTGTTTGAAAACGTCGGAAGTAGGTAACTCCTGACTCGTGTTGCTTGGAGAGTTAGGAGGTTTGTTTTTAAAGAAGCTTCTTTTACCATTTTCTATGACCCTCACTCAAGATGGTGGCATCTCCCAGTAGAAAGGCTGATCTGCAGAAGTTTCCTTTCATTTGGTTTGAGTTTGAAATAACCTTCCATATACATTTATCCAAGACATTTACCAATAGAGTTCCTGCGTTGTAATGAAACTCTTAAGATCGTTGGTAAATTTTTGCTATGCTCATTCAATTATTTTGTTTTAAGAAATTGACATAAACCTTATCATCAAGTCTTATTTATCCATAATTGAGTGTTGTCAGTGATGTGAAATGTGGTGCCAGACTATTCTTGATGTATGGTTACTTGTTTGTTTCGTTTTACAAGGAAATTGACATCGACCATATCCATGGGTCTCGTATAAAATATGTTACCGAGTACTTTCAATTTTGTAAAATTTGGTAACTCATTTTTTTTTAAACTATGGTAATCCCAGCCATGAAAAATTTGGTCGGGCTCATGACTTGTAAATTTTACCGAGAGCAATGACGTCATGTGTCAATCTACTTGTGTTGACGTTTTGTAGCATAACCGACAAAGGGATAAAGAGAGAGAGAAACTGAAATTTGCAATAGAAAACTTTAGTGCAAATTTTGTGTACTCATCGAAAGTCTTTGTTTAGTTACTGGTAACAAAATCTGCTTCACAGCTGAGGGATATTTAAGTAACGTTGCCTCTTCCAAGATCTGATCTCTCACAATAGTGTTATCATCACACTTTTCTTTGAGTTGCTCTTGTAATACCGCTAGTACGTGAAAGATCTTGGATTCTACGTATGTTTGGTAATCTGGAGCACCTCTTTAACGTTGGTAGATTTGGGATATGTACCCAAATAGGAAGCAAAGAAGCCTGTTATTCAGGATCAATTCTTCTTGTTGGATGTCTATTTTTCTTTTTTATTTGCAGTTTAGGCTTTCAGCCAAATGTAGGTTGTTATTTTGGGCATAATGTCATCTCTTGGGGAGCTGATTAGAAAGCTGTGAGAAGAATATTGAATTTTTTAGAACTGGAAATTATGTACTCACATACATACATATACCAAGGCACTTCCCCCAATTTTGGGGGTTAGCCGATATGAACAAATAAACAAAACAAAAAGGGGACCTCTACTCTCTATGTTCCTCCCAGCCTGACAAGGGACTCAACCGAGTTCAGCTGGTACTGCTAGGGTGCCACAGCCCATTATTCACCACACATGAAGCTTCATAATGCTAAATCCCCTACTGCTGCTACCTCCGCGGTCATCTAAGGCACCGGAGGAAGCAGCAGGGCCTACCGGAACTGCGTCACAATCGCTCGCCATTCATTCCTATTTCTAGCACGCTCTTTTGCCTCTCTCACATCTTTCCTCCTATCACCCAGAGCTTTCTTCACTCCATCCATCCACCCAAAACAAAAAGTGCTCCAAAACAAATTTTGAACTGGTTTTCACAGTTAGGTTTCCAGTAAGCTGTAGACAAGGAGTTTCTGTGAGTATGTCCATGGATTCATCCTTTTAAGGCATGCTATTATAATACTGTACAGTACTGGGATATTCACTTAGTCATGCTGGCAGCAAGTTCATAGTCAACAGCCAAGTTAACCTGCCAAGTTAACATCCATTTCTTTGTTTATTACTTTACCACTGCTTCCCCTTTTCTTCTATCTTGCTGTCCAACCACTTTTGACTTCAAAGTACAATGGCACAGTTTTCCACTGCTAAATTGTCTCCTTTCCTTCAAAACGGGGTCATATGGCCCAATTTCATAAATTAAATCTTATCAAAATTGGGTGAAGTGCCTTATTATTATTATTACTTGCCAAGCTACAACCCTGGTTGGAAAAGCAGAATGCTATAAACCCGAGGGTTCCAACAGGGAAAATACAAGATGAAGAGAAATAAGATAGAATAGTGTGCCCAAGTGTATCCTCAAGCAAGAGAACTCTAAATCTAAAACAGTGGAATACTGTGGTACAGAGGCTATGGCATTACCCAAGACTAGAGAACAATGGTTTGATTTTGGAGTGTTCTGGAAAAGTTGCTTACTGTAGCTAAGTGACTCCTCTACCCTTACCTGAAGGAAACTGGCCACTGAACAATGACAGTGCAATAGTTAACACCTTGGTGAAGAAGAATTGTTTGATAATCTCAGTATTGTCAGGTGTATGAGGATAGAGGAGAATATGTAAAGAATAGGCCACACTATTCGGTGTAAGCGTAGGCAAAGGGAAAATTAACCGTAACCAGAGAGAAGAAACAAATGTACTCTATAGCCAGTCAAAGGACCCAATAACACTAGTGGTAGCATCTCAACGGGTGGCTGGTGCCCTGGCCAACCTACTACCTTACATAGGTGTCAAGGAGAATGTATAGTACTGTACCAGGAATCTGGGATGTTAAGTGGTATGGGAAATAAAGGAAGCGGTATGATAGGCCGAGAGAGTAAATGAAAACCGGTTGACCTGAACATTTTCTCTGCAACTGAAAAAAGGACATGTATATGTGGATTAATAATTAACCAATTTAAAGGCAGTCCTGAGGACAAAAAACGGGGCTATATTCTGTTTTTGGAAGCTTGCTTTTTTTATAACTGCTCTTTCCAATAATTCTCCCCTCTCGTTTAGGTACGTAAGTGAGGAAAATCGATTCTTTGTAGAGTGAGCTAAGTCTAAATGTTGATTCTCTTTCTTGTAGTTTATCCTTATGGACTTGCCTTTTGTCCTAATTTCTACTAATTTCAGGACACTTGGAGAGGTTATTAATGATATTAGAATACCGGTTTGTGGAGTTGAGTAAATCATAGATGTACAGTAAGCATAAATAAATCATAGATGTGTGTATAAATGCAGAGATACACGTATTTACTTTTCAATTAAGTATTTCAACGAATTGATAATGCCCTGTGGTACGGGTGTAAGAATACTACTTCCGTATATCTTGCATGTCATAGAAACTGACTAAAAGGACAGCTGTGGCCATGCAGTCTTGCTTTCTAGCAAAGGGCTAGGGTCACTGCCTATAACTTGGAAAACCATTGCATTGCAGGTGGACTATTTAGACAAATTATAAAACGTGTCTGGTGTATTTAGAAATATGGATGTGGCTAGGGGTTCCCCTGTAAGCATCAGGCAACTGACCCCCTTGATGAAGCGATAACAGAGAAAGTAGATTTCAATTAAAATATTCTTGTCCAGTTGAATGGGAGAATGTGTTAATCTCAATATTTGGCCGGAACTAAAAACTATGATAGTAATGTGTCAAATTTTCATATTCCTATTATTAGATACTGTTCATAAATTTCTCTTTATTTACTAGATATTTTTTACTGTTCATAAATTTCTCTTTATTTACTAGATATTTTTTAAAGTTTTTGATATAATGTATTTAAGTAATTCTCGATAACCTTTCATTTCTCGGGAGTGAAATTTCTTAAATACAGTACTTCAGTTTCATATAGATAAAGACATTTAGCTCGGTATAAAGTTATGACAAGGAATCTAGGAAAAAGTCCCATTGTCTATTACTCTGTATGGTAAAGCCAAGGCCATATTTTATATAATTTTGACTGAATTTTTTAGTGATTTGTTACTCAAATGTGAGAATTTTACCTATTTTTAGACAGTAGATCCTCTAGCAGTGTCCTTTCTGTAAGCTGACCTGAGATGATTTTGTTGGTCTCTCTCTCTCTCTCTCTCTCTCTCTCTCTCTCTCTCTCTCTCTCTCTCTCCCTTTTATATTTAATCCCCTGACCATTTGATACTGAATTCATAAGTGATTTTACATACAGTACTAATGTGAGACTTTTATCCTTCAAACACAGATCTTGTATCAATGTCTTGTCTGTATGCTGACCTGAGATGATCTTGTTCTTGTTTTCTGCAGATCGAAGTGTACTAATTTGGTCAACTAAAGAATTTGGCCAGCAAGCACACAAGTCAATCAGAGGGAATATTGAATACGATTACGCCTCGCTAGTATGTTGGAGCCCCGACAGTAAAGCCTTCATCATTCACAAACATGCTGGAAATGCTATTGAAGTCTACAAGGTGTCTAAAAGATCTGACGGCTCTGTGGGCAATCCACAGGTGGCTCTTACCTTTCCACAGGTAAGGTATACTGCACTGTTCAGTAGCACAGAGTTTGAATAATACAGAAGCCAGTTAGAGCACAGTCAAGTTTTGAAGCATACTGTACCTTTCTTTATATTAAATTATCTGATATATTTTTTATTATCTATAGAAATAATAGTTCACTTTTTATTGGGTATACTTGTGACTACATTTGGAGTCTAATTGATACCCTTTTTTTGAGAGCAAGTGGACAATGGCGATCAAGCTTTATATAATAGTGACAGTAACGTTAACAGATATTGATGATTAGTGTACATAGTAATTATAATACTGTACACAGCATTAGTAAACATAGTAGTTTTGCGATTGTTTTTATCTAATCAAAATTAACTCTTTTTATTTCATTAGTTATCCATTAATTAATTCATTATATAATCTTTAATATTTCCAAATAATTGACCCCCTTACCTCTTGTTTGTTTCCTGAGTGCTGTGACTTTCGTTCATATGAGGTCAGTCCCTCCCTAGGAGTAAAAGCCTCTTAAGAGTCTTCCTTTTCTCAACCATATAATTCCCTCAAAAAAAGTAGTAGTATACTCATATCATTATCAGCCATAACTAGACCACTGGAGGACGAAGGCCTCAGCTATGTCCTTCTACTCTCATCTGTTTATGGTATTTCTATGCTAGTCTATACCCGCAAATTTTTAATCCATCGTCATCTTTTCCTTCCCCTGCCTCTTTTGCAATCTCCTGAGACCCATTTTGTTATTCATAATGTCTATCTATTATCTGTCATTCTCATTATATGTCCTGCCCATGTCCATTTCTTTTTCTTACGTGTTGTGAGAACATAATCTACTTAAGTTTGCTCTCGCATCGTTGTCGCTCTAAATATCAAATTCACTGTACAGTACTTGGAAATGATTTACACTCAAAGGGAATTATATTTGATAAGTGGCTTGAGCAGATGGTAACTGTTTTCTTTATTCTTTCAGCATAATGACATTGCAGATGTCATTGCTTTGGACATAGATATCAACGGAAGGTTTATCATGTCGTGCAACAATAAGAACGAACTTGTCTTATGGAACCTGAAAGGAGAAATTCTACAAACCGTTGATCCACGTCATGGAGACACTTACTCGGCGATCCTTTCGCCTTGCGGACGTTTCATTGCCACGACAGGTAAGTGTCCTTGGAGTTACATATTGTTAAGTGTAACGTGGTGTTATTTATCAATATATTTTTTGTAGTTTTTTAGCGAGTAACTTGCTGAATTATATAGGATTTATTTTCCAATTTTCCCCAGCCTTTTAGGTCTTAATTATTACCACTATACTGTAGGTACAGTGATGCCTCACGATACAAAAGCTTCTGCATACGAAATTTCCATACTGTGAAATGAGATGCAAAGAATTTTATGACATATTGCAAAAAACTTGTCATGCTACTTGATGAGGTACTGTAGGAGATTTGTTCGACCGCTGAAACTAATTTTAAAATTCGCGCACCGCCAGCGGTAAACTCGCCACCATCCTCCCACGCTCCTGTTGGTTATCTTCCTACTCTGATGCTAGTTACTACCATACGATCCTGCTCTCCTATTGGTTAGCATCTATCCCATCATGCATTTACGTAGTGGCGTCTCTCGCTTATTTAGTTTTGGCAGTGCTATTGTTAACAATGAATTTGTGTTTGTTCCGTAACCGAAATACAAACCACGCTATTTACATTGGGTATTACTTTCGGCATAGCTGAAATGACGAGCCATTAGATTTTAACGAGGGTTTCCTACCCCGCGCTAGTTAGCAGGGGTAGGGGGAGGGGTAGCTTGCTACCCCTCCCTCCCTCACACACCGGTGAAATGTCCCACTTCACTTTTGACAATGGACAGACGTCTCTGTCTTCGTCCTCGCTTGGCAGCCATTATTTGTTTTGTCTTTACTTAATCACGTAATTTTCTTTTACTCAATATACAGTATATGTAAACATTTTTTCGTGTTTATGTATATATTTGAGTATAGAAATCAGTAAGTTTCCTTTTCAGAGTTTGTGCTTGTGTGTGTAGTGTACGATATCTCCGTGGAGCCCTCAGCAGTTAGGCCACCACGGTGTAATTTCATGGGTCGCGATCGAGTTTGACTACGGTCTTTCTCTCTCTCTCTCTTTTGAGGTCGTTCACCCTTTACTACGTTACCTTTATTACGTCTGAGTAGCTTCCTTCCCGTGTGGGTGGGATTGCTACGCCGTACGTTTTGTCTCAATTAGTTTATGAATCTAATTGTATTTGTTGTTTTTTCAGCTTTTGTAGAACGATTCCTTTCAGGGTTTTCGTTCTTTATTTAGTGTTCATTCATTTTTAAATTACATAATTACATACAGTAGTTACATAATTATAATTGTTATAATTCTGTGTTGGTTACAGCTCTCCTTCCGTGAGTGTAAGTGGTTGTGAGGGCACGTGCCTGTTGTTTAATTCTTGTGTTCTTTTCCCTCAGGATTCCTCTTCGGAGCCTTCCCGGGGGAATGAATGTTAACTAATGATTTTTGTTTTTATTTTTCACAGTTACCGATCTAGTTCGTTTCTGTAATGTGACAACGGAGTGAGCTGTCTTGTTGAGGCCTGGGGATTCGGCTGTTGCTGCCTCCCCTATAGATCTTCGTCAGGGGCGTGTCTCCTTCTCCTGGAAGTACTCCCGTGACGATTGACAGCTCTCCAGTTCATTTTAGAACACTCAGGAGGCTCGCCTCCTTGGGTGGGTAACTTTCCTTCCGAGGGAAGTTTTCCTGTCCAGGCTTGAGTTTTTTTTCCCCATTGGGGGGTTCTCCTCTTGTCTTTATTTCGTGCGACTATGCTCATGGTGCTGAGCGGTCGCACCTGCAGTTACGCTCAAGGGGCTGGGCAACTGCAGGAGCCTCTCTTCGGAGGATTGCTCTTTTTAGGTCACTGGCAGACCCGTCTCTTCGTAGAAGAGACGGGGGCTGGGCAACTGCAGGAGCCCCTCTTCGGATGATTGCTCCTTTTAGGTCACTGGCTGACCCGTCTCTTCTACGAAGTGTTTCTCTTTCGTTCGCGAGGGAGTACACTCATAGAGACTCCTCTTCGGAGGACTCTTCTGCTGTTGTTGTTGTTGTTGGCCGCCTTCGCCGTAAGGCTCACCGTCCGCTACGTCGTAAGGGCCTCCCGTCTCCCTATAAGGGTGCTAAGAGGCGCCCTTTTGAATCTTCTCCGTATGCAGCCTGCCGCTCCTACCTTTCCTGACCTTTCGCCCCTGGTGCAGCTGGACAGCAGTCTGACCTCGTCATCCGACGGGCAACGGTCCCTTCGGGGCAAAGGGTTGCCTCCCACGGGGAGTCTTCACTTGCGTGTCAGGGTTCCCCTGCGGGCCCTTCTGCAGTGTTAGCGCACAGGCGCTCTCCTGCTCGTCAGCGTTCTCCTGATCGCCAGCGCTCTCCTGTTCGCCAGCGCTCTCCTGTTCGTCAGCGCTCTCCTGATGATCATCGCCCCACTGCTCGCCAGCGCTCGCCTGAGGACTCCGAACATCCTGCTGTTCCTGTTGTGCGCCCTGCGCGCCATCGGTCTCCTGAGCGCTCTAGATCTCCTGCCCGTCAGAGCGCACCTGCGCTTCCAGTTCCTGATACGCACCCTGTACGCCCACGTTCGCCCGCGCGACCTAGAACTTCAGTTCAGGTCTTGGACTAGGACTCTTCTCCTCACCCTCGCGATCCGGCTCGTCACCCTGTTCCAGCGCAGCAACGCTCGCGGTCGCCTACGCGTGCTTCTAAGCTACTGTACGCACAGGATTCCATCGGTCTCCCGACTGCCTGCGCGACCGCACGCCCACGTGCCCGCGCATGCGCTCCAATGTTCGCCCGCGTGCGAACCGACGGTGTTCCATCGCGCGAACCGACGGTGTTCCATCGCGCGAACCGACGGTGTTCCATCGCGCGAACCGACGGTGTTCCATCGCGCGAACCGACGGTGTTCCATCGCGCGAACCGACGGTGTTCCATCGCGCGAACCGACGGTGTTCCATCGCGCGAACCGACGGTGTTCCATCGCGCGAACCGACGGTGTTCCATCGCGCGAACCGACGGTGTTCCATCGCGCGAACCGACGGTGTTCCATCGCGCGAACCGACGGTGTTCCATCGCGCGAACCGACGGTGTTCCATCGCGCGAACCGACGGTGTTCCATCGCGCGAACCGACGGTGTTCCATCGCGCGAACCGACGGTGTTCCATCGCGCGAACCGACGGTGTTCCATCGCGCGAACCGACGGTGTTCCATCGCGCGAACCGACGGTGTTCCATCGCGCGAACCGACGGTGTTCCATCGCGCGAACCGACGGTGTTCCATCGCGCGAACCGACGGTGTTCCATCGCGCGAACCGACGGTGTTCCATCGCGCGAACCGACGGTGTTCCATCGCGCGAACCGACGGTGTTCCATCGCGCGAACCGACGGTGTTCCATCGCGCGAACCGACGGTGTTCCATCGCGCGAACCGACGGTGTTCCATCGCGCGAACCGACGGTGTTCCATCGCGCGAACCGACGGTGTTCCATCGCGCGAACCGACGGTGTTCCATCGCGCGAACCGACGGTGTTACTTCGCGCGGGCGCCAGCTCGATTCCTGCAGTAAGCCATCGCTTGCCTATGTGTCGTCGCTCGCCTGTTAACTGTCGGATTCCGACCGCCAGCTCTCGCCCTTCCATCCACGCCCGCCCTCCTTCTGCGCTCCCTCGCGCACTTTCGTCTACGCTCCTGCGTGCCCGCGCACAGGCGCGTCCACGTTCGCCCACGCGCGAACCATTCATTTACCATCGCGCGAGCGCTAGGGCGATTGCGACCGCGATTCCCGTCGGGGTCTCGCAACACGGCCAGCCTGGCGAGTCCTCTGGAGCGCGTATTTCCAGAACACGGTCTCCACCCCGTAAACGCGAGCATGGCTCGTGCTAGAGCAGGAAGAATCTTCAGGGAAGTCTGTGCAACATTCTTCTTTCCAGAACCTGGGTTAGTCCTTTCTCTTCGTTATTCCCTGGAAGGGTCTTGCCAGGGAGTTTTCCTTTTGAGATTTCTCCGTCGGGCAAGGGGTGACTGGTTTAGCCCTTCCTCTTCACCTCTTGTGGAAGGGGCTTACCAGGCCTTTCCCTCCTCGGTTGCGACCCGAGGTTTTGTACTAGGAAGGCCCAGGAAGATCTTGGGTACTTTCCTCCTCTCGGGCTCAAGCACCTTTGCGTTCCGTCGCCAAGTTTCGAACTTGCGGGCAACCTCGATGTTGGAGCATCTAGACGCAGTGTCCGAGGGCTTCCTCTCGGGTGTCTCATCCGTGAATGTCGACAAGCTCAGACACTCTTCCATCCTTGGGAAGAGCTTGTTTTGAGCCCAAGGACAGAGAAATGGACTGTTGTTAGGCGTTTTCACTCCTCCAAGGCGCTTACTTCCAGACCCTGCAGGCCTCTGACGCCTCTTCATTCAGCCTCGTCAGCTTAAGTTATCGGTCGGCTACGGCAGCTAAGACAAGGTGTACAATAGCAGTCCCCTCCTGTCAGGGACAGGTAGCACGGGAGGCTCTCCCGGGGGGCATAATCCTAGAGGGACCGGCAAAGCTCACAAACTCTAGGATTGGCAATCCTCCTTGCAGGTCTCACGCTGGGGGGATGCCTAAGGTTACTCGTCCGGATAACAGCCTCCCGATGCCGATTCCTGCACGATCTCCGTGATCAGCCAAGGATATCGCGCCTCGCTCTTACCATCTCTCCTTCACTGTCGGCGAATCCAGTGTCACTGAGCCTCTATGCCATGGGGTCAGCAAGAGGTTTGTCCGTTGGGCAGAAGGATCCATGCCTTAGGAGAAGGTCCTCCATAGGATCGTCGACGGCTTCCCCCCCGGCTTCTTCAGTCGATCCTTTCTTCTGGGAAAGCATCTGAGTCGGGAGTTCCGTCGTCGACCTCTCAGCTCTGATCAAGTTTGTCGAACAAACTTCGTCCAGCGTGGAACAGCAGAGTCGATCAGACTGGTAACGAGGCTGCAGGACTCCTTAGGCCCTGGATCGGAAGGACGGGTACTTCCAGGTTCCATTCCATCCATCTTCCAGGAAGCTCTTGGAATTCAGCCTAGACTACAGATGTTCCTGCTTAAGATGCGGGGTGGCGATCCGGCCGCGGCATCGCAGGTTTTTCCCCAGAGAACTCTCTCTGCTTTCCTCATGGCCGCTCAGGAGCAGGCTTCCGCCTCCTTCGCTTTTTGGAGGTCTGGTCAACTCCGGTAGGCTCGGGTTCGACCTTCCTCAACACCGGGACAAGCTTCCGGGTCTTTACCAAGAGTGAGGGATCATGGTAATTTGCTAGGAGCCTTCTCTACTTCTGCCTCAACATCTGGAGTATCTAGCCATGATATTGACTCCTTCTCCGGGCCTTCCCTTCAGTTGACTGTGGCAAGGCTGAGGAGAGTCGCAGTACCTGTTCTCAGTCAAGGAGAGCTTTCAGCCCTATCTTGGAACGTTTCCTGGGTCTCTTTTCCTCATTGACCCGTCTAGTTCCGAACGGTCGCCTCAGGATAAGTTCCCTGTGAGGCGGCCCAAGTCCCGGTGGTATCCAAGCAACGATTAACCGGACTTTCTGATGGGACCAGCGGAACGTTTAGACCGGCAATGAGTGTTGACCTATGGAACCTCTTGCATGGGAGTGGATATTCTCGTCCTTTCCCCACATTTGATGCTGTTCTCGGACTCGTCAAAGAAAAGGGGGGGGGGCATGTTCCGGTTCAGGCCTATGGTCAGGACCTGAAGAGTACCTCCCCATCATTCAGGCAGGCTTAGGGGCCGTAGTCTGGCCCCTCTACAGATCCTACAGACCCTGCCGAGTCGCTCCGTGCGCGACAACTTCATGGTACTGGCGTATTCCAACCAGCAGGGAGGAGCATTTTCATACTTAAGCATCTTGCAGTAGAAATACTGAGATGATCCGAGGTCCTCTCAATACCACTATCGGCTCGCTCATTCCGGGCAGGGGAATGTTCTCTTTGACTATCTGAGCAAAGCCTCACAGATAGAGAGTACCTGGGGGTCTTTGGCCTATAGTAACCAGCAAGTCCTGGCCTGGGGGACCTGATCACAACAGCCTGGAACTTCAAGCTTCCTCTGTTCTTCCCCCCAGTCTGAGACCCCAAGACTCTGGTAAGATGCTTTCCGGTGACGGTGGGACAACATCGACGCCTACGTCTTCCCACCAGTGTTGTCAGTTGAGAATGGGTCTCAACAAGACCAGATTGTCTGTCAACCTTTCGATGGCCCTGAGAGCTCCGCTGTGACTATACGCAGAACGGTTTCCGGACCCTCTGCTTCCCATGACGGAACTCCCGGGAGAGCTTCTTCCACGACACAGGCTACTCAAACAACCACACTATAACATCTTTCACGAGCCGTTGCATTGCTTCGGCTTCACGCCTGGAGACACTACGCCGCCTCCTCAAGAAGAGACAACCCGCTACAGTCGCGGAGCGGAGGTCGCGTCACCTGCGATAGTCATCCGCAGGGGTCTACCAGGCGAAGTGGAGAGTCTTCTGTGGTTGGTGTCGTGGGAGAGATACCTCTTCCCTTGAGGCCTCTTCTCCAGCAATAACGGACTTATTGCTTTTCGGCGGGAGGAAACTCTTTTCCGCTCTCGGCAGTGAAGCCTATCGCTCAGCCTTTCCCTGGCCTTCAGGCTGAAAGGAATAGATTTTTTCCTTCCCGCTGGACCTTTCTTCGCTCATGCGAAGCTGCGAACGTCCCTGCCCCCAGTCGGAGTGAGTCCTCCTCCATGGAGCATGGTTCGGACTCTCTAGTCCCTTAAGAGATCTTCTCAAGAACCATTACATCAGGCCTCTGATCGTATTCCGTCTTGGGGGACGGTGCTCCTGCTCACTCTG
This sequence comes from Palaemon carinicauda, assembly GCF_036898095.1. NCBI lineage: Eukaryota > Metazoa > Arthropoda > Malacostraca > Decapoda > Palaemonidae > Palaemon > Palaemon carinicauda. The sequence continues at coordinate 74,545,157 of NC_090760.1, forward strand.
GCCTCGGCCAGGGTGTAAGCAATCTTAATGGTCTCGTACGACTCTGCCCTTTCAAGAGAATAGGGGAAGGCAACATTCAGGTTCGCTCCTGAGTTGTTTTCTAGACTCAGAATCTTGGAGTCCCGGTCCTCCGGTTCGACTCCAAGATTTCGAGTCTCCGTTCTGTATCAGATGACCCAGACCTTCTCCTTCTTGCCAGTAAAGGAATCGAGGGGTTATCTTTGGGAACAGCTGCAGTTTGTCCTTACGTGCAAGCCGGTTTGGGAGCACAGGGAGGACACAGGGGAGAGTTACCAGTATACCTCTTCAGCTCGGACTCGAGGGCATTCATCTCGACCTGAATCCAGACCCTCCCCCGTCACGTCGCCCTACAGCACGTCGGATACATCGCAACGTCCCTCGCCTTCGAGTAGAACTACTCTGTGACGCAGGTGCTACAAGCTGGAGTCTGGAAGCGTCTAATGACCTTCGCAGCCCGCTTCCTGCAGGACGTGACCCACAGGAGTATCGATACGTTTCTATCGCTCTGTGGTGGCTACACAACAGCTGGTCTAACCTCAGCCTCCTTTTTGGACAGGTAGCAGAAGGTTGAGGGCATTGTTATCAGGTTTTAGTCTGCATGAACGAAAGAAGTATGTCTGGCCCTTACTTCTTTCTTCATTGTCCCCTCTACTGGGGAAGCAGCATCCTGGTCTCTGCATAGCTGACCTCATACCTCTGCAGGTAAACCATGCTTCCTTGTGTTCCGAGTATTGAGTCAATACTGTTGCGTTCCCCATACCCTGACGAGGTGGTATTGGGAACGTCCTAACCCAGAGTTCCTTCTGGAACTCCAGGTTAACTGCCTAGGACGGGTCACACTTTCTTCCTTCACACACAAGCTTATGTAGGCCACACGTTTCCTTGCGGAGCAAGGAACTTGTGAGGTGCAGGGACTCCTTTTCTCGAGTGCGACTCACTCGGATTCTGAGTCCCCGGGTAAGCCAAAGCCAGTATGGCTGGGGACTTTCCACCCTTCCTAAGGGGTTCGTCACCCAATGTAAATAGCGTGGTTTGTATTTCGGTTACGGAACAAATGACAAATTCGGAGATAATTTGTATTTTTCCTAACCATACAAACCTTAGCTATTTACACATATTTGCCCGCCAGCCCTCTCCCCCAAGTCAAGTCCTACCTCTAAGTGAAGTGAGACATTTCACCGGTGTGTGAGGGAGGGAGGGGTAGCAAGCTACCCCTCCCCCTACCCCTGCTAACTAGCGGGGGGTAGGAAACCCTCGTTAAAATCTAACGGCTCTTCATTTCAGCCACGCCGAAAGTAATACCCAATGTAAATAGCTAAGGTTTGTATGGTTAGGAAAAATACAAATTATCTCCGAATTTGTCATTTTCGCTTTCGTGCTTATATGTACTGAACTGTATCGTGTTGCGTTATTCAACTCATGTGTTATTAGCCATGGGTCCCAAGAAAGTTGCTGATGTGCAGGGAAAGAAGAAGATGCTTTCTGTGGAGACGAAGATGGAGATTATCAAGAAGTACGAGGCTGGCATGCAGATAAGTGCGATCGCTAAGGAATATGGCCAAAATCCATCTACGATAAGAACCATCCCTAAACAGAAGGAAGCCATCAAAGCAGCACCACATTCTAAGGGCATAACTGTTTTCTCCAGCAAGAAGAGCCACGTCCATGATGAGATGGAGAGACTGCTGCTTATTTGCATTAAGTACTAAGAAATCGATGGAGACACTATCACCAAGACGATAATCTGCCAGAAAGCCATAGCCATATTCGCTGATCTCGTGCGTGCTCAGGCCAAAGACGGCGTAAGAGAAGGGACATCAAAGTAGGCACCCCCGGAGTTCAAGGCTTGTTAGGGGTGGATTGAAAAATTTAAGAGACGGTCTGGCGTTCATTCAGTTCATTCGGTGGTGCCGCATGGGGAGGCTGCCACCTCGGACACCAAACCGACCAAAGCCTTTGTTTATGCGTTGGAAGAGTTAACTCTCCAGGAAGGCTGCAGTCCCCAACAAAGTCTTCAACTTTTTTTTTTTTTTTTTTTTTTTTTTTTTTTTTTTTTTTTTTTTTTTTGAGGAAAATGCCTCGTCGGACGCACACCACATTGGAAGAAATGAAGTTACCCTGTCATGAGCCTACAAAGGATAGGCTTACCCTTGCACTTTGTGAAAATGCCAGTGGGGCACAAAGAGTTTAAGGAGAAGCCTCCGGTGATGTGGAGGTCTAATTCAAAAGCCTGGGTAACAAGAACATAGTTCACTCGAGTGGGTAAACCTTTGTTTCAGGCCGACTGTGAAAAAATATTTGGAAGAGAAGCGCCTCCCCCTGAAATGTCTGCTGGTATTGGACAATGCCCCTGCTCACCCTCCTGGCCTTGAGGAAGATATTCTAGCGGAGTGTTCATTCGTCAAGGTTCTCTTTCTTCCGCCTAACACCACCCCTCTCGCCCAGCCCATGGACAAGCAAGTGATTTTGAACTTTAAGAAAGCTCTACATGTTCGAAATCACTGACAGCACAAACCTCACCATGCGTGAAATTTGGAAGGAGCATTCTGATGTTGTGATTTGCCTCAAACTCATCAATACAGCTTGGCAAGAGGTTTGCGTGGAAGAAGCTGTGGCCCGATGCTGTCTTGGCACGTGATTGTGAGGGCTTCAACGTTGGCCAAGCTGAAACAGATGCCAAAAAAGTTGACGATCTTGAACCTGTTGTTCAATCTGAGCCTGCCGAGGTTGTTACACTCGGGATGTCTGTGGGTCTGGAAGTCGATGAGGACGCTATTAATGAGATTCTTGAGGAGCACCAAGAGGAACTTACGATGAACGACCCAAAGGAGTTGGAGTCCCTGCAACTGAATGTCGTTCAGGAATAGTTCTCTAACGGCGAGAAGATGATGACCCACTGACAACGACAGAAATTAAGGAGAGTCTAGCTGGCTACCATAAAATGGTGGCTGTTGTAGAGAAGAGACCCCCAGAAAAACTTTGCGCAGGTCGTCGTCTTTAGCAGGTTATTGATGATTTTTCAGTCATTTTAGGAACATTTTAAGAAGCAGCTAGAAACAAGCTTTCTTGGATAGTTTTTTTTAGAGGCCTTCGATCGATACTAGTAGGCCAAGAGGAAGCTGAAAGTGGCAGTGATGAAGATAATAATTAAATTTAGAAAATATAAAATGTAAAGAAAAAAATACAAATTTAGAAAAAGAAAAAAAAAATTAAATTTAAAGTTTATTGTAAAGTTAGTCAAGTGTTAATATTTTCTGCCATTTTTCATTGTGTTTCGTAAAGTTAAGTTTTAATGTTTTCTGCCAGTTATTAATCTTTTTTGTAAAGTTAAGGGCTTGTTTTCTGCCATTTGTCATCCTCCCCTTCGCTCTCGGACATCGCCTCACTCCAAAGGTAAGGTTCCACATTTTTATTACTGTATTTTCCATTTACTATTGTACTGCTGTACTGTCTGCTCTAATTATACATTTACTTTATAGGTTATTAACAGTTAGGTTATTATTGAATTATCCAAATAGTTGTATTTTATTGTTTAGTGGAGTCTTAGCCTTATAAAAATTCAATGTGGATTTTATGTAGGGTTTGGAACAAATTAAGCTATTTACATGTAAAAAGTGACTCGATGCAAAAAAATCACGGTACGAAAGCCATTACGAAACCAATTAATTTCATATTGTGAGGCATTACTATATTTGTCTAGGAGTTACATACTGTACTGTTAAATGTAACTTATGTTTGTTATTGATTAACTAATTTTTATAAAAGTAGTATTTTAATATTTTAAGTGCCTTAGTTCCATACTATTCAGTATAACATGTTTTGTTATATGTCAATTCGGTTTTAGTCTTTAAGGAGTAACTTGAAATTGATTTATATATGGTTTTGTTATTTTTTTCCACAGCTTTTTAGTTCTGAATTTCTCTCTCTTTTTTTTTTTTTTTGTGCAAAAGTCAGTAGTCTGGCAATACCTGACAACTGAATGTAAACTTATTCTGTACTGGTAGACGAGAATGACCATGAATGGGAGGTAAATTAGTTGTTGTTTGCGGATGATACTGTACTGGTTGCAGACACAGAAGAGAAGCTTGGCTGTTTAGTGACAGAATTTAGAAGTGTGTGTGAGAGAAGGAAGTTGAGAGTTAATGTGGGTAAGAGTAAGGTTATGAGATGTACGAGAAGGGAAGGTGGTGCAAGGTTGAATGTCATGTTGAATGGAGAGTTTCTTGAGGAAGTGGATCAGTTTAAGTACTTGGGGTCTGTTGTTGCAGCAAATGGTGGAGTGGAAGCAGAAGTATGTCAGAGAGTGAATGAAGGTTGCAAAGTGTTGGGGGCAGTTAAGGGAGTAGTAAAAAATAGAGGGTTGGGCATGAATGTAAAGAGAGTTCTATATGAGAAAGTGATTGTACCAACTGTGGTGTATGGATCGGAGTTGTGGGGAATGAAAGTGACGGAGAGACAGAAATTGAATGTGTTTGAGATGAAGTGTCTAAGGAGTATGGCTGGTGTATCTCGAGTAGATAGGGTTAGGAACGAAGTGGTGAGAGTGAGAACGGGTGTAAGAAATGAGTTAGCAGCTAGAGTCGATATGAATGTGTTGAGGTGGTTTGGTCATGTTGAGAGAATGGAAAATGTCTGTCTGCTAAAGAAGGTAATGAATGCAAGAGTTGATGGGAAAAGCACAAGAGGAAGGCCAAGGTTTGGGTGGATGGATGGAGTGAAGAAAGCTCTGGGTGATAGGAGGATAGATGTGAGAGAGGCAAGAGAGCGTGCTAGAAATAGGAATGAATGGCGAGCGATTGTGACGCAGTTCCGGTAGGCTCTGCTGCTGCCTCCGATGCCTTAGATGACCGCGGAGGTAGCAGCAGTAAGGGATTCAGCATTATGAAGCTTCATCTGTGGTGGATAATGTGGGAGGGTGGGCTGTGGCACCCTAGCAGTACCAGCTGAACTCGGTTGAGTTCCTTGTTAGGCTGGAGGAACGTAGAAAGTAGAGGTCCCCGTTTTTGTTTTGTTTCATCTACCCCCCAAAATTGGGGGAAGTGCCTTGGTATATGTATGTGTGTATTTATGTGTTACATGATTTAGGTTTCTTTTTTTTTTTTTAGGTTTTACTCCGGATGTGAAGATTTGGTTCGTGAAGTATAGCAAGGAAGGTAATTTTGAAGGTGTTAAAAGAGCTTACGATTTGAGCGGCCACAACGCTGGCATTTACAGCTGCGGGATCAACAGCGACTCGACTCGGATGGTATCGGTATCCAAAGACGGGACATGGAAACTGTTTGACACTAATAGTAAGTAACTTACAGAATTTATGCAAAATGATATGTGCGCTAAACTATTAGATTATTTTGATCAAGTAGCTTATAATTAAACTTTTTAATGAATACAATGGTTAGGAACAGTATTTTATGATATCTGAAAGGTATTATAAACAAAAATAAGGTTTTCAACTTGCAAATATTCAGATACGAACACAAAATCCAACTGACAAAAAACTTCAGATATTGTATCAAAACTTCATAATGAAATAACTGTGATTAAACAATATTATGTAATTTAATGCTGTATGCAAGAAGACATTGCAATATGAAATGGAAGTCTTAGTTGACTTTTGAAGCTGAAAATCGTAGGTATGTGAGTTAGGTGATGAAGCTTCTTGGAACCTATTAGGTTTGTAAGTAGAGGACTTTCTTAAATTCAATTTAGATACAGTAACAGGGTTTCGGTTAACAGATTTTCAAATTGTACATTGGAGACTTTCAGGAAATTTATACCATGCAACATAAGTACGATGTATTTAATTTGTCTGAACATTTTTGAGTTTGTATTAGATTTAGCAAAATTCTTTCTAGTGATATCTTCCCTTACATGGTTAAGCATACAGTACATGTGTATGTCAATTGTAGGTTAAATTTATAAGCTTAGAATATAAAGAATGAATGAAAGTCGATACTAATTATTGAATACAGGATGGTGAAAACAAAAGAAAAATATAAACTTCTTTTATTAAATTCATTACAAAGTGATGAAGCTATTAAGAGTTTCTTGAACACATCTAGATAGTAATTACACGTTTGAAGGACGCTCATGAATGGCTGAGGGAAGGGACAGAGACGATGCCCTAGAGACTGATCATACAGCATATACCTCCCATCCTTAGCTCACAAGGATGGTGAAGTTGCAGACACTACAAGAAATATTGAGCTTGAGCAAGTCTCGATCCCCAGGCCAGCAGATTGCCTGGCAGAAAGATTTTCAATAGCCTACCAAAACAACATTAATCAATGATACAGAACAGGAAAATCTTGGTGAAATTGGACCATTGTCTCTCACATACAGTATTATTGCAGTCTTTTTCACTATCTGTATGAAGGGATTTGAACAATTTTTGTAAAGGGTTACATCAGTTTCTTGTTTTATCTCCTGTTTTGGTATACAGTATTACTTTTAGTAGGTGGTTCAACTCACACTATTAAATTAAATTAGACAATTCTGATATCTTTAATGCATGTACATTTTTTTAACCCTATTGAAATTATACACATTTCATTGCACTATAGATTTATTTTATTAAAATTTTGTTTATCGTGTAATTTAGAAGCTAAATGCAGTTACTGTAGTGTATTATAATATAAATTACTCTACATAAGATATAAAAGTAGGAGTCAAAGTTAGTTGTAAAATTATTTACAAAATTTCTTTTGAGTGAGAATAATGGCTCTAGAAGCTTCATTGGTTAACATTAAAATTAAAGAACTGCAGAGTTTTGTTATCTGATTGTCTATTAATATAATCTTAAGTAAAAATAACTTTCTCATTATTTCAACAGTCGAGTTTGAGTAAAAATAACTTTCTCATTATTTCAACAGTCGAGTTTAAGTAAAAATAACTTTCTCATTATTTCAACAGTCGAGTTTGAGAAAGGACAACAGCCATATTTACTCTTGACTGGGGAATACGAAAACAAATCGGAGCCTGCTATCATCCGCCTGTCTCCAGATGGTCGAACCATTGCAATTGCATCTGGAAATAACTTGACATTCTATTCTGCTGTTACTGGAGAGAAACTCAATCACATTCCTAAAATTTATACAGGTAATATATTTTGGTGTTTAGTTTTAAGTCGTTCCTACACTAATGCTAACCCTCTTCTTTTAGTTGGGCAATATTCTTGGTATTTATTTTAAATTTAAGATTTCTTTTAATTGAAAAATTGAAAAAGTTTTCTTGAAATATGTTAATTGATCTACCCATTACTGATTTGTTTTTCTGTCGGATATGTTTTTGTTGTTTTTATTGTTATTATTAGGAAATTTTAACCAGACTACTGAGTCAGGAAGTCTATAGCTGGACTTGGCCAGGGGTAGAGTTCAGAAGAAATTTAGACCTTCCTACAGAAATGCAAACTCATTCATTTTCTTTTTAACTATAAATAATTTTGAGGATTCAGAAAAATGTCACAGTAAAACTTGGTTTTGTTTAATAATTGTTATTACCAATGCAGTGGATGAATTGATATTGGTTTCTCAACCAAAATTAAGATGAAGGTACAGTACTATGTTAGTCAAAATTATTGTCCAAGTTGGTAAAAAGATTTGATGGTCTTAGTAAAAGACTTGATGACCTGCACTGTAAAATTACGCAGCTTGAAATCATATGGCCTAAACTTGTAATAATTACTTTTGAGGTATCCAAAACCCAAATGATAAACCTGTGCTGTAGTGTATACGGAGGATTTTATCAGCCAGCTCATAGAGGTACCATAACTTTCTGTCCAAGACGTTACTTCTAGTTTAGCTCTGGCAAAGTTTTCTTAGCCACCTTTCCTCATTGGAGAGCTCATTTCCCTATTGGCATTCCTTCGTTGGTGTTTGAAAGATGTTTGTTCGGCCTCCAGGTATCCATCTTGTTCTAGTGGGACAGGACATATGGGCCCATGTTACCTGGTGGCTGGATGAAGGGGTCCCCACCACTGAACACCTTGTTAACTTGGTTGCTGCAAGTTGTGGTCAGCAGAAGAGCAACATCTACACATCAAATATGTACTGTACATAGGTTCGGAAGAAAGTTATTAAAATAATTACTGTATATCCTGGCAACAATACAGATTTAGCATAAGAGAGATTATATGTACTCCCATTCAGAAACTGACTAGAATTTAAGACAATGGATCACATTCTAAATCTCCTAGTGCGACATTGGATCAAGTGAACAACTAGAACCAGATCTGCAGATCTGAGAATTCACTTGCGTCCAGATGTTCCACCAAGGTCTTGCCCCCTGTACTTATAAAGTAGCGGAGCTTCTACTGTATATGAGTGTGTTCTGCATTGGCGTCTTTAGTTGTTGATCCAGTTGTATCTTCCCATGGAGAGATAAAGAACAAAAGACATCCTTTTGACCTTCCGAGTCATTTATCATTGTCCAAGGAGTCTTGTGACAAACCCAGTGATCAGATGCTGTGTACTTCGCACAAACAATGGGGTTATCAACTTGCTACTCCGTAATGAAGGCTAGTGTTGTTTGGTGGGAAGGCAGTGACCTTTTCAGTATACCATTCAGTAAACCGGTGAACTAACTAGGTTTTGAAGAAGGCATGTTGCAGTGTCACAATTCCTAAAATAAGTTCATCCAGAGGTGTGTCTTGTGCTGAGAAAACACTTCGGTGAAGAAGTCCACATCACTTTTAGGGAACAGCAGTGATTAAGGGTCTGGTCTTCCCAAAGAAACAACTCAGAAGAGACCTGTTCCTGCACAGCTGGGATAGGTGGGATTAGCTTGCTACCGCTCCCACTCACACACCGGTGATTTAGCTCGCTTTGCTTTTGGCTCGGACGGTGTACAGTCGTTGCCGTTCTTCATCCTTTGCCTATTTGGACTGCCATTTAATACTTTTGTTGGTTTTTTTCTTCCATTAGTGTGTGTGTGTGATGACTTCTGGAACCATGCTTACTTGCCCTGGACTCGAGGGTCAGCCCTGCGGAACCTTCATGTCAACCTTGGACACTGATCGTCACACCCTTTGTCCCGCCTACAGAGGTTAACGGTGTGATAGTAGTAACAGGTGTAGTGAGTGGTCTGCCTCCCAGTAAAAAAGGTTTGTGCTACAGCGGAAGAAGAAGTTAAAGTGAGATATTTCTCCATTAAAGGTTTCTTGGAAAGGGGAAAAACCCAAGACCTTTTCTTCCGCTTCCTGACCTTCCTCCAAAGCTCCAGCTCGTTCGGTCTCTTCTGGGAGATCATCGAGTAGTAGAGTAGGCCCTTTAATTTACGGCCAACCCCGGTCTTCGAGAGAAGGTGTTGCTTCCCCTAGCGAAGCAGCCTCACCTCTCCCCCCTGGGTGAGGCCTTGTCTCTGTCTCCTTTTGTACAAGTGTGGTCGTCTTTGGGGCTTCTGGGTCTGCCCTCCAAGGACTCCTTGCTGCGCCTCATCATCCGTGGTACTAATGCGCAGCCGTCGTCGACTTCGGAGGTAGATTCTCTTTCGTGTGTCGACGTGGTAGTGTCTAAGGCGTCTTTTGTGGCCGCTGCCGATGCCCCTGCACCTTCTGACTCCAACTGTTGCTGCTGACTCTGTTACCCCCGTTCCACCTCATCCTTCGAGGGGGGCAACTTAGTCTTTTTTCGGTCTCTCCCGCAAGTGTTTCTCCTCGTCGGAGGACTGCTGCTTCTAAAGGTCAGCTTGCTGATCGACCAGCTCCCAAAAGGGCATCTTCGACGCAGAGCTCGCCCTCCGCTTCACCTTGGAGGTGGCCCTTCACCATCGGTGAAAAGGCGCCTCTCCGGCTCTTCAGCAGCCGTTTCCCGTAGAGGAGCCTCTGCTTCAGTCGTCTTACAGCCCTCGACCTTCGCCTGTTCCTGGACCTTCTCCTGACGATGCTACTGTTAGTCCTCGGACTTCATTCCTGGACTCTTCTGTGGATCGTTCGCGATCCCAGTCGGTAGATGTTCGCCCTTCCAAAGGGCATATTCCGGTTCCAGTTCAACCTTCACGCCGACCTACCTTTGCCCTTCCTGTTATCAATGCATCATCTTCCTGTTCGTGCTGCACCTCCTAAGCGTTCAGCTGTGTGCCAATGCTCGCCAGTGCCCTCCAGTGCACCAGCATCTCGTCAGCGCCCTCCTGTGAACCAGCATCATGTCAGCGCCCTCCACCACATCAATGCTTTCCAGAGCGTCGGCGCTCTCCAGCACCCTTCGGTGCCTCAGCATCCGCCTGCTCACCAGCGCATTCCAATGCTCCAGCGATTTCTTGTTAGCCAGTGCTCGACAACTCGTCAGCGGCCCCCTGCGCAGCTGCGCTCTTCTATGCGACGGCGCGCTCATGCGCGGCGCCGTTCTCCTGTGCGCCCCTGCTCTCCAACTCCCAAGTGCTTTCCTGCACAACAGCCTTCTCCTAAGCGCCAGCACTCTGCTACACGCCAGCGCTCACTTGCGCGTCCACGCTTTCCTGCGCAGCATCGTATTGCGCACCATTACTCTACTGCACGCGAGCGCTCTCAGGCTCGCACAACACAAGCCTGCGCAATTGCGCAAACCATAATAACAGGTTCTACAGGCTTTAAAAAGCAAGGAACATCACAATAAAAATTGTGACAGGTCACCATCGCCCACTCCCCTCCCTGCAAACGCATTACAGCATGAACACCAGAGAGAGGTTAAGGCTCCACAGAAGGGTTCAGGATCCTGAAGATTCGCCCTACAAAGGCGGACCCACCACCAACATTGGTCGAGACTCCTCACAGGGAACCTTTGGTCCCTTTCCTTTCAGGGGATCTCTGTGACAGTGCGTCTGTAAGCAAACAGCCGTGGTAAGAGCAGTAGTGTAAGCTTTCGGGCCTGCCATGTTATCACGCTCATCACTGACCTCCCCTCCAACAGCACCAGCAGACCTACCGTGAGGAACCCTGGCTTCTTCTCCCCTGAAGGAGAAAAGAGGAGTCTCAGATGCGATCACATTCCCTAGGATGAAGCTAAGGACCATACTTACTGTCTCTCCCGCCGGACACTCTCCTAACTCACCTCTGCCGAGGGAGTCGCGCGAGGCCTGAACTTCCTCCCTTCCATCTTTGGAGAAAGTTTCTCCTCACACGGAGACTTCTCCACCACCGATAGAAGTCAGGAGGGACAATCTTATCCAGCCTTCGATGCCTGAGTCCTACCTCCTTCCTCGGAATGAATTTAAGGATTCGAAGACGATCCCAAAGTACTCTTCAAGGACTTCCAGGCCTACAGGAACCATTAGTCACTCTAGGGATGCCCGTGACCCACCCTGAGAGGAGCTCTGTGGGGTGGAAGAAGGAGACTTCGTTGCTAGTCCCACTTCGGAGGGGGAGGAGAAAGAGCCAGAACATGCATTCTGGCAGGTTCTGACTCTTATTAGGGTACTCAACAGGTTTTTGGACCCAGAGATTCCCCCACGAGAGGGCAAAAACACAATCTTAGTCCATATCTTTAGCACTCAGAAGCCCTCTAAGAACAAGGTCTCAAGGGCTAAAGAGTGCCTGTGGTAAGATCGCCCAACAGCTCTCCAAGCTGTCCTCTTCCCAATGTTTCGGCTCTATCGCCAAGCTTCTCCCACCTCCTTGCGTTCAGCAGAGGAGGTATTTTGAGATCTTGGACGAGCCACGTCCAGCTCTTCCTCTCGATCACTCTCTGGAAGAGCTCACCAAGGGAGTCTCTCTAGAAAGGCTCTCCAGCTGTCAGGTCTCGTTCTCAGCATCAAAGATCCTCAACCAGGAGAAGTTCACGAAGTATACCATACAGGCTACTTCATGGCTTGATCTGTAGTTGGGGACCCTGGGAATCCTGGTTTGAATCAAGGATTTCTCCAAGGAAAGCACCAGGAAAGCGATGGAAACTTTCCTCCTCTCAGGCACACGCACCATCGACTTTCTTGCCCATCGTCTCGAACTTATGGGCAAACACCATCCTGAAACATCGAGATGCGGTGTCTGAGAGATTCCACCAGCAGGTCCCAAATCCCGAGATCGCCAGGCTCAGGAACTCCTCCTCTTCCTTAGAGGGGACCTCTCTGTTTGAGCAGAAGGACGTGGAACACGCTGCTGAGAGATGGAGGAAGTCCCACCACCAGGACTCCATCCTCCATAGGGCTTTGACATCCAAGCGCTATAAACCACCAGCTCCTCAGCACTCCCGTCCAGCGAAGCTCATGACGAACAAGACAGTAGCGAAGACAATGGTGTCTAAAAAGCCCTTTCTGACCAAATACTGTTCAGTAAAGGCACTAAGTCTTCCACGGGAGGAAAATTCCCTAGAGGGAGCAGCCTAGACTGCAAACGCTAGGAAAGGCATTCCCCTTCTTGTCCACCTCTGGAGGATGCCTACAAAGTTGCTGGGACAGGTGGAAGCAATTCGGGGCTGAGTCCTGGACAATATTAGTGATTCGTTCAGGGTATTGCATCCCGTTCACATCTCTCCCTATCCTAATCAGGAATCCAGTGTCAATAGACAACTTTGCAATGGGGTTGGCAAACGGGCTAGTCCTCCGGGCAGAAGTCCAGACCCTGTTGAAGAAGGATGCTCTCCAAGAGGTCTTCAACGAGTCTCCAGGTTTCTTCAGTCGACATTTTCTTGTGAAAAAGGCATCTGGAGACCTGTCATCGACCTCTCAGCTCTGAACAAATTTGTCAAGCAAACTCGGTTCAGCATGGAGACAACAGACAAGCAATAAGACCACGGGACTTCATATGCACACTGGACCTGAATGACGCGTACTTCCAGATCCCAATCCATCCGTCTTCAATGAAGTACTTAAGATTCAGCCTAAACAACAGGAAATACCAGTTCAAGGTGCTGTGCTTTGATCTTTCCACAGCACCTCAAGTCTTCACCAGAGTGTTCACCCTTGTATCATCTTGGGCACACAGGATTGGCATCCGTCTCCTCTGTTACCTGGACGACTGGCTAATCCTGGCAGACTCTGTGGCAACCCTCCTTCAACATCGAGACAAACTTCTGAGGCTTTGCCAAGATCTGAAGATCATGGTAAACCTCGAGAAGTCTGCCCTACTTCCTACGCAGAGACTGGTATACCTAGGCATGATAATAGACACCAATCTCCACAAAGCCTTCCCATCAGACGACAGGATGAGGATAATGAGGCTGAGAAACTTCCAGCCCAGACGTAACTACGTCTTCTTGGACACCTTTCATCTATGGCCCGTCTAGTTCCCAACGATCGCCTCAGGATTCAATCTCCCAAGTTGCGACTCAAGTCCCACTGGAATCAGGCCATCAACTCCCCGGACTTCTTGATTTCCATGGGATCAGCGGAACAAACCCTCGAATGGTAGATGTCAGACGAGAAGCTACGAAAGGGAGTGGATCTTCTCATCCTGCCCCAGCTTTTATGCTGTTATCAGACGCTTCATAAAAAGGGTGGGTGGGCTCACATGCTGCACCACATGACCTCAGGCCTCTGGTTAGAGTCAGAAGAGTACCTCCATATAAATCTCTTAAAGATGAAAGCTGCCTTTCTGGCCCTTCAACAGTTCCACCAGTTCCTGGCGGCCCACTCAGTGGTGGTGATGAGCGAATACACCACAGTAGTGGCTTACATCAACAAACAAGGAGGTACCTTTTCGCAGCCCCTGTCCCATCTAGCAGTAGGGATACTGAATTGGGCCGAGATTCACTCGATACCACTATCGGCACGCTTCATTCCGGGCAAGAGGAATGTGCTTGCCGACAACCTGAGCAGAGCATCTCAGAAAGTGAGTATTGAGTGGTCTTTGGATCATCTAGTAGCCAACAAAGTCCTGACTTTGTTAGGATCTCTTCGCAACGGCCCTGAACTTCAGGCTCCCGTTGTACTGCTCCCCAGTCCCAGACCCCAAGGCGATGCATTCCAACAACGGTGGGACAACATCGACCTTTACGCCTTTCCCCTGTTCTGTCTGATGAGGAGGGTACTTAACAAGGCTAGAACATCGGTCAACCTCTCGATGACCCATAGCTCTGCTATGGCATCATGCGGAATGGTTTCCGGACCTTCTGCACCTCCTGATGGAGTCTCCAAAGGAACTCCCTCCGCGACACCATCTACTCAAACAACCAGATGCAAACATCTTCTGCAAAGCCGTAGCTTCGTTACGACTTCACGCCTGGAGACTATCCAGCATCTCCTCACTCAGAGAGAATTTTTGCAACAAGTTGCGAGCAGGATGTCTGTATACCAGCGAAAAACATCAGCAGCAGCAGTCTACCCGGCAAAGTGGAAGGTCTGTGGTTGGTGTCATGGAAGGGGTCTCTCTCTCCTCTCGATGCCACTATTCCAGCAATAGTAGAGTTCCTCGTTTATTTGTGTGAGGAAATACGCCTTTCAGTCTCGGCGGTTGAAGGCTTAAGCCTAGCCCATAGACAACGTAATGGATATTTCCTCATCGCTAGAACTTTGCTTACTCATACAGTTACGAACTTACCTGTAATTAGTCTGAAGCTAGACCTCACCACATGGAATGTGGTTCAAGTTCTCAGGTCTCTAAAGAGACTTCCCTGTGAACCATTATGCCAGGCAACAGACCGCCACCTCCCTTGGAAGACGATGTTCCTATTAGCTTTAGCTTCGGTCAAGCGAGTTAGTGAACTTCATGGTCTCTCTTACGACATCACGCATTCAAGGGGATGGGGAGAGGTAACGTTGGGCTTCGTCCCTGAGTATGTAGCCAAGCCTCTGAATCCGGGAGCAGCGGATCCCTGATTCGGCTCCTGGATTTTGAGTCTCCGCTCAGTAACTGATGACCCTGATCATGTCTTACTCTGCCCAGTGAGGAGTTTGAGGCTGTACCTCAAAAGAACAGCCGCAGCCTGTCCCCGTGTGTCTGCACTTTTTGTCAGTACAGGGAGGAACAAGAGGAGGGTCACTAAGAATACCACCTCTGTCTGGATTCGAAAGGTCATAGACCATGCCCTGAATCCGGACCCACGTTGTCAGGGGTGTAGCTATGTCCCTGGCCTTCAAAAGAAACTTCTCAGTGATGCAGGTTCTACGGGCTGGGGTGTGGAAATGTCAAAACACATTCATAGCCCACTACCTGCAAAACGTGACCCACAGGAGGCTCGATACGTTCTCCATCGGCCCTGTGGTGGCTGCACAACAGCTGGTATAATAACTCAAGCTCCTTATGGGAGAAGTAGCAGAAGGTTGAGGGCACTGTTACCAGGTTATAGTCTGCGTGAATGAAAAGGTTTGACTGGCTCTTATTCTTTTCTTCATCCTCCCCTGTCTTGGGGAAAGCAGCATCCTGGGTTCTCTGCATAAGCTGACCTCAAACCACTGCAGCTAAACCATGCTCCCTTGTGTTCCTAGTATTAAGCTAATACTGTTGCGTCCTCAAACCCTGGCAAGGTGTATTGGGAAAGTCTTGGTTACAACAGTTTTCCTGCAAAGACTTGGAGTAACTTTTACCTGGACAGTTACACTTCTAAACATCTCAACACACAGCATGCGTAGAAAGGTTTAGCAAGGTGCAGGGACTCCTTATTTTGAGTACAAACCTATTCAAAATAGGAGCCCCTGGGTAAAGCCAAAAGTCAGTTTGGCAGTGACGTCCACCCTCTTAATGGGTGAGTCGCCCCTAATAAATAGCGTAGGTTTGTATTCCTGTTACAGAACAAATGACAAATTCGGAGATAATTTGTATTTTTCCTAACAATACAAACCTTTAGCTATTTATAGAAACTTACCTGCCAGCCCTATCCCCCTTGAAGCCCTACCTCCAAGCCGGTGTCTTGCACAACAGTAAGGCAATCTGACAGACAGACAGAAAGTGAGCTAAATCACTGGTGTGTGAGTGGGAGCAAGCTAACCCCCCTACCACCGCTAACTAGCGTAATGGGTAGTTAACCCTCGTTAAATTTTAATGGCTCGTCCAACCCCCTAATAAATACCTAAAGGCTTGTATCGTTAGGAAAAATACAAATTATCTCCGAATTTGTCATGTTCTTCCTCTCTTGCTGCTGCAAGTAGAGGGTTACCTGTCATATCATTGGGCAACTTGGAAGTAACATGGGGCCAGGCCTTGAGTGGTGAGTGTCCCTCAGGAAGGTTGCTAGCTACTTTTCCAGAACTGCTAGCCCCCTTTTATCTTGCAGACCAATGGCGTTCTCGACCCCTACTCTAAAGTCGCTGAAATCCCCATTCTTGTTGGCAGATATGGAAGGGATGTTGGAGAAGAATGTACTCAGAAGTGCCTCCATTTTTCTGTTAATGGAGCGATGAATTGGTTCAAAATGTTTTGAACTAGGAATTAGTCTCCAGGTATTCACTCCCACATTCACCCTGTTGTGAAGTTGGGCCCAATCGCATGGAATACATCTTGTTGTATCTTTATTATTGGTTGATCCTATCCTCTTATGAGAGGTAGTTGTTACAGGACCAAGATCATTTGCTCTCCTTTTTATTCTTTTGTCACAATCTGGAGTCCATGATAAATTTGCAAAAGTCTAATCTCACAATCAAGCAGAAGTTGAAGTATTTGGGCATGTTGATAGATCTGGTAGTCAGCAGGAGTCTTTCTGTTGCATCAACAAGCTCGTATAGTAGTATAAATGTTTGTCCACGACAGTACTTCCAGCTTAATTTTGGTAAAGTCTTCTCAGCCATCTTTCTTCAGAGAAGTTCATTTCCTAGTGGTATCTCCTCCAACCACCAATTTATTGGTGTATGAAAAAGGGATACCCCCCAAAAAAAAATCCATCCTGTTCCAATGGGATAAGAAATATGGGCCAGTGTTACCTGTTGAATAGATGAAGAAAACATCACCAGGGGGTCCCCACCACTGAAAATGTGCCTGTTCTCAAGTGTATTGAAACAGGGGTGGGGTGCACACCTTGGCAACCTGGTCATGTGGTGTTTGTTAGCAGAAGAGCAGCTTCAACATCCTGGAAATGCAAGCTGTATTCCTCACTTCGCGAACAGTACTTTTTTTTAGCAGAAGAGCAGCTTCAACATCCTGGAAATGCAAGCTGTATTCCTCACTTCGCGAGCAGTACAAGAAAATTTGCTCATGAACAACAACTCTACCTTAGTAGCTTACATCAACAAGCAAGGAGCCAAGGCCAAACTGTGGAGCCTTCAGCCATATACATTCTTGACAAGAGTAATGTATAATGGATATGCTTAATCGCAAGGGACCAGCAGTAGGATCGGAGTGTTACCTTTATCCTTGTGGAATGTTTATTGCATTTTGGATGTCACTGGAAATCGACCTGTTTGTCGTATGTCTCAATGGAAAACTCTCGGTGTTCTGTTCGGGATGCCTTCACCTTTTAACCGAAAGCCATCACATAATCCTGATGGCTCCTGGATGGACGCAAAGCTGAGTGGTATCCCAATTTGTTAGCTCTTTTGGTCAAAGTCATGAGAGCACTGCCTCATGAAGTACTCTACTCTGTCAGTTGCACTTTCAGGGGTAACCACCAATCTGTAAAGTCGCTAGCCCATCACAGTTGGACACAACCCAGCGTCTTCTCCAGTCGGAGCATCTCTGAAGCTGATCATGTACTTCCTCGTCTTATCTTTGCCGAGAGAAGTACCTCTCATTCGGGGTTGTCAAAGGCTACCACTCGGCCTCGAGCACATACTTCATCTGAATGGCATAGATTTCTTCTCGTAGGAGTTGTCTATAGTAGTGAGGAGCTACGAGCAGTGTTACCCACCCCAGGATCTGAGGCCCCTGGAATGGGAAGTGACCAGTTTTCTCTAGTCATATGAGCCTTTGAAGAAGTTGACATACACATCTGATTCTCGAGATCGTCTTTTTGCTAGTCTAATCATCAGTAATGCAAGTATGCAATTCACATAGTCTCGTATATAATCCACATGCAGAAGTTTGGAGGGAGGTTTCCTAGTTTTGTGCCCAAGTTCATGACAAAAACACAGAACTCATCTACCCATGTCACCTGGTTTAAGACCTTTTCCATTCCCACGTTAGATGAAATGTTGGGTGGTGATTGAAAGAGATGCTTTTATTTCACACGGGTGCTGTATGGTGCTGTCTGAAGAGGACTTGGCGTCTCATGTCTGAGTGTCAATGACTCTTCCTTAGTATTGGTAGAACCAGGAAGGTGTTGAAGAACAGTGTCTCTTTCTGGCTTCATATGATAATCAAACAAGCATATGCCTCAGCCAATGATAGGGTCGAGGTACCAGCTTGGGTACGAATTTACTAAGTGTGTGATGTTAGCCCCAAGTTGGCTTTATAAAAGAATCTTGAAGTCAATCAGATGATGAAGGCAGGCATTTGCTCCATGCAACCTTCACCGATTTCTTTATTAGTGAGTGTACCCTCAAGCCGTCTGACTCTTACATTTTTAGCCTTAGCTCATGTATTTGTTGTTACCCCAGCTTAGCCACAGGACAAAAAAGAATATCTAGGGTAACATTTGGAATGAAAAGTCTTCTTCTTTAAGGACGAAGCCATGACTTAGTATCAAGACTAAGTACTTTATAAGTGTATAGTACTTCTGAATTATCACAAATCATTTCAGGCTATGCTTAATCCAAAGCATTTCTAAAAAAGAAAAAAAAAAAAACCGTCTTGGACTAATTCGAATGAAACCAAATTAAAAATTCCAAAACATTACCAAGAAAAAATCCAGCTTAGGGTAGGGTATCTAATTCGTATGAAACCAAATTAAAACACACACAATATCAAAATTATGAAAATAATCTTCATCATCATCAATTCCCATGTTGTCTGGAAGCCAGAATTGTAGTGGTTGTCATGGGCAACTGTGTTAACATTATTCAAACAAAGTGACCGAGATAGCGGAGCATACTTACTCCTTTTAACACAACACCAAATGCTATAAATTAGGTTATTACTTGCTAAGCTATAACCTTATTTGGAAAAACGGGATGCTACAAGCCCAACAGGGAAAATAACCCAGTAAGGAAAGGAATTAAGGAAACAGCTAGAAAAGTGCTTGAGTATACCCTCAAGCAATGCCAAAAATTAGGTCATGATAAATTCAGAACATCATTAACTGAACTTAAATTGAGTTAGAAGCCCAGCAATGGTCAGGAGCGTAAAGGTACACATTCTTGATGCAAGAGAAACCTTGTGATCATTGGATATCTAGGGTAGGTGGTCTAGTTTAATTTGCTTATAATAATGATAAAAGTAAATAACCATAAATTTTTCATCTTGGGATTCTTACCTTAAAACATTTAAATACAGTAATTGAAATAAGGCCTTTTTTTTATCACTTGGTTAATTGACAGATGTCCCATCACTTGTCATTTTTGGCCTTTATCACTGTATTGGTTGCAATACTGTACCTTTAAATAATTTTTTGGCCTTACTGTTATTTATCACTGTATTGGTTGCAATACCTTTAAATCATTTTTTTAAATGTTGGCATTTTTGTACTTCATTGCTTGATGAAAAAGGCATGCATTATTATTATATAAATAAAATGTTATAAAGAATAAATTGCAGGAACCTGTTAACTTGACTGGTAAATGGAATATATTTTTGCAATTTATTTATAGCTAAAAATTATAGTGTTTTATTTGTTCATATTTGCTTCCTTCTTAAATTTTCAGGAATGGTAACCATTAAGAACATTACAGTAATTTTTTAAATAAATATGCGATATTCATCTCATTCCAGAAATATTTTAAAAGCAGTTGTAATTTATCATTGTTATCATTTCAGGTGACATTTTATCCATCATGTTTGACCCAAGTAATAAGATGATTTTGACGCTCGGAGACAGACACGTGCGTGTATTCCATAACGTAGCTGGGTATATTGCTACCATTCAGGTAAGTGGTGGTTGCATTTTTCATCAGTAGAAGGAAGGTTTTTGCTTTTGTATAAATTTGTTATTGTGTTCAGAAAATTATATTCTTATCAAGCTCCCCTGATGTCATATTGCTTCTTGTCCAGAAGCTTGGATTAATCAGCCTTTATCCGTAAAATTTAAAATTTTCCCATTTTCTTTCCCTTCAAAAAACATGCACTTAGTAAAGGAAGTAACATTTTACCAGTAAGTCGTAACTGAAACAAAGGAAGTAACATTTTACCAGTAAGTCGTAACTGAAACACAGATATCTTCAGTTTCTCAGTCCTAATGATTGCGATTAGAACTCCCCAGTTTAATTATTACTGCGCATAAAGATGTCTACCCCTGGTTTTGTTAGCAATTACTGCATGGAGTATGTACGGGATTTTTTCCAATCTTCATCCGCATCCCCTTGTGTATTATGCCTGGGGGCAATACGATGATTTAAATAAATTGCAAAAATTGCATTTCCCTTACGATACCCCTGCTGGTAAAGTATGTGAATTGTTGTCAATCGAGTAACATTTCAAACTGCAAAGGAAACTTGGAGTTAGTTCTTGGGAAGATGAGGCTAGTTGATTATAGCAAGGATAAATATATGATAATATCATGTCTCCACCTTTATCCAATTCACTTAATTGGGCATTTTCAATATTTAACTTAGCCGGTGATTATATAAGCTGCAGCTCTGCTGCTCGACAGAAAACTCTACGGAAAAAATCCGCCAGCGATCGCTATGCAGGTAGGGGGTGTACTTCAACAGCGCCATCTGTCGTGCAGGTACTCAGTACTCATTGTAAACAAAGAACTCAATTTTCTCTCTGTCGTGCTACCGGCAAGACCTACTAATTCGCTGTTGCTAACTGGATTTGTTTTCACAACTATTTGGTGAAGTACACTTTTCTAGTTTTGAGCTTTCGCTGTGCAGGCTTTCTCTTCAATAAATCCTTGCATTCTTTTTTTGATATCGGATTATTTGTTGATGACTTTGGATAGTTTTTGAATTCCCCTTTGACCAATTCAAAATGGCTGACCCTTCTCAAGTCCCAAAATTCAGGAAGTGTAATGCTAGGGACTGTTCAAGGCGTCTTCCGAAGGCCTCTATCGATCCTCACACCGTTTGTTCCAATTGTCGGGATAAAACCTGTCAATTGGAAGATCGATGTGAGGAATGCGTTGGGCTTTCGGAATTCGATTTTATCGAATTCCAAAAATATACACGTAGGCTAGAGAGAGATAGAGTCAGGAGAAGTTCATCTCGTTCTGTTGATTTTTCCTCTCCTCATGCCCCACAACCTATTCCTTCCCCTGTAGTGGTTGCTCCTAATCCCCCTTCTGGCACTCAGGAACATTCGATGGCTGATATGATGCGTGCCATCCAAGCTCTGGGTGAGAGAGTTGAGTCCCTGGCTAGTGACCGTAACCAGCTCATGGCGGACGTCAAGGAGCTGAAGTAAGAGTGCAGTGGGAAGTGATAAAGTGAGTGATAGTGTTGTGGATAGTGTTGCGCTTGAGGGTTCGTCTGTTCGTGCCTGTCGTCCTCCTAGTCCGGGACCTCTTGCAAGCTCCCAAGTCCAGGGGAGAAGCAATGTCGTACGACCAATGGGTTCGAGAGGCTTTAATCAGCGAACAGACGTTCCCTCCGTGGTTTCGGGCGTATCTACCCAAGATCGCCCCACCCACACAAAGACGAGAGAGCCCATTTATTCCTCGTCTGCGGAAGAGGTTTCTCGTAAGAAACCATGGACCAAGGTCTCACGACCTCTTAAGCGCAAGTCGGTCCCTTCCGCGCAAGTCCAACGGCCCAGTTGTAGCCACTGGGTCAGTTCGGACTCACTGCAGTCTTCCGATGACTGCTCACCTCCTAAGAGAGGCAAAGCGGTACCGCCTCAGGCAGTTACACCGTCTGTCGCCGCACCTGCTCCTGCAGACCCTAAGTGGTCTTTGCTGCAGACCATGCAGTACCAATTAACGTCTCTGATGCAGGACTTTCGTGCGGAGAAGGTTGCTGCTGCACCAACCTCTTGCCTACAACCAACCACACTCTCGGTTGCGCGTCCTGTGGACGCTGAGGCGACCTTCTTGCGCACTCCAGCTGAGAGAGTCCCGCCACCCATGCGTTCCAGTGTACCCTGCCAGCCGCATGTTGACGTTCAGCGACGCACGGAACCTTCCGTTGACGTTCAGCGACGCACGGAACCTTCCGTTGACGTTCGCGAGGTACAACAACCGTCAGAGTTGTTTTGTTTTGACGCGGTGCGTCAACCTCCGCAACCCAGTGTGGTTGCCTCTGCTCGCCCACATCAGACTAGACAGTCAGGAGTAGACGCTGTGCGTCCCCGCGCTGCTATGGTTGTTGCCAGCTCACAGACTGGGCAACAGTTCCATGACGTTGCGTCCGGTTCAGTCACGCGTGCACCCGTGCGACCGGACTCAGCTAACCAGCCGATACCTACTCCATTGCCGCTTCCTCCTCAATACTCGGATGATGGACTCTCTGATGATGACGATGCGGCACACGTTGATGAACCACATTCGGACCTTGACGAGCCCAAGTCCACGCAACCCTCTTTGGACTTTAGAAAAGTTCTTGCTCTGTTCAAAGAGATGTTTCCGGACCAGTTTGTGTCTGTGGCTCCGCGCTCTCCTCCGTCAGAGTTTGCTTTAGGTACGCAGTCATCCTCGCCTGCCTTTACTAGACTCGTCCTCGCACGCTCGTCCAAGAGAGCTTTACGAGTTATAGGAGAGTGGATGCAGTCCAAAAAGAGTCTAGGGAAGACAGCCTTTACGTTTCCCCCTGCTAAACTCTCTTCCAGATCGAGCGTCTGGTATGCCACGGGAGAAGTTCTCGGCTTGGGAGTTCCTGCCTCTGCCCAGGGCGACTTCTCAAGTCTTGTAGACTCTCCCCGCAGGCTAGCCATGAGACGCTCTAAGATATGCTGGTCACCTTCGGACCTAGACCATCTGTTGAAAGGGATATTTAGAGCCTTTGAGGTCTTCAACTTTTTAGACTGGTGTCTGGGAGCTTTAAGCAGGAAGATCTCTCCGTCAGAGAAGGAAACTTCCTTGCTCCTCATGTCCTGCATGGACAAGGCCATTCGTGACGGGTCTAGTGAGCTTGCTGCATCGTTCGTATCCGGAGTCCTCAAGAAGCGTGAGAACCTTTGCTCTTTCCTGTCAGCTGGAGTGACACCTTGTCAAAGATCCGAACTTCTGTTTGCTCCTCTATCTAAGTGCCTTTTTCCAGAGGACTTGATTAAGGAGATTGCTGCTTCTTTGATACAGAAGGACACCCATGACCTGGTTGCGTCCTCTGCCCGCAAAGCCACCCCTTTGCCTACCTTGTCAGCTAGACCAAGGATGGACACTCCAGCGTCCCGATTTATTCCGCCCTTTCGTGGCAGAGCCTCCAGCAGAGGAGGTGCTCGTGCCGAAGGGAGACGTGGGAAGAAGAAAGGAACCAAGTCCTTTAAAGGCAGAGTCTGACTGCCAGCTTCTTCAGACAGCAGTGGGAGCCAGACTCAAGAACTTCTGGCAGACCTGGGAGAAGAGAGGCGCAGATGCACAATCTGTGAAGTTGCTCAGAGAGGGGTACAAGATCCCGTTTGTACGAAAACCCCCTCTAGCAACGTCTCCCATCGATCTCTCTCCCAGGTACAGAGAGGAAGACAAGAGACGAGCATTGAAACAGGTGTCTCTCTTACTAGAAAAGGGAGCGGTAGTCAAAGTCCTGGACCATCAAACCACGGGCTTCTACAACCGTCTCTTCTTAGTGGCAAAGAAGACAGGAGGGTGGAGGCCGGTGCTAGACGTCAGTGCGCTGAATGTCTTTGTCATAAAGCAGACGTTCGCCATGGAGACCACAAAGTCCGTTCTAGCAGCGGTCAGAAGGGAAGACTGGATGGTCTCTTTAGACCTAAGGGACGCATACTTTCACGTCCCCATCCACCCAGACTCCCAAACTTTTCTGAGATTCGTTTACGAAAAGGTTGTCTACCAGTTTCAAGCCCTGTGCTTTGGCCTAAGCACAGCTCCTCTTGTGTTTACGAGGCTGATGAGGAATGTAGCCAAATTCCTTCATTTAGCGGACATCAGAGCCTCCCTCTATTTGGACAACTGGCTTCTAAGAGCTTCTTCCAGTCGTCGCTGTCTGAAGGATCTAAAGTGGACTCTAGATCTGACCAAGGGATTGGGTCTCCTGGTCAATATGGAAAAGTCTCAAGTGGTCCCATCCCAAACTATTGTGTATTTAGGGATGGAGATTCACAGTCTAGCTTTTCGGGCTTTTCCGTCGGCCCCCAGAACAAGTCAAGCCCAGTTATGCATCCAGAACATGCTGAAGAAGGAACGATGTTCAGTCAGGCAGTGGATGAGTCTGATAGGGACACTATCATCCCTGGAACAGTTCATATCGTTAGGAAGACTACACCTCCGTCCTCTTCAATATCACCTAGCTGTTTACTGGAAAAAGGACAAGACGCTAGAAGCAGTCTCGATCCCCATTTCCGAGAAGATGAAGTCTTCCCTGACTTGGTGGAAGGACAGTATCAGCCTCAGAGAGGGTCTGCCCCTGGCTGTTCAGACTCCCAACAACGTTCTCTTCTCGGACGCATCGGACACGGGCTGGGGCGCGACATTAGACGGTCGGGAATGCTCGGGAACTTGGAACTCGAGTCAAAGAACAATGCATATCAACTGCAAGGAGCTACTGGCAGTTCATCTGGCCTTGAAAAGCTTCAAGTCTCTCCTTCAAGGCAAAGTGGTGGAGGTGAACTCGGACAACACCACAGCTTTGGCGTACATCTCCAAGCAAGGAGGGACACACTCTATGACGTTGTACGAGATCGCAAGGGACCTCCTCACCTGGTCAAAAGATCTAAACATTTCACTAGTAACGAGGTTCATCCAAGGCAACTTGAATGTCATGGCAGATTGCCTCAGTCGGAAGGGACAAATCATTCCAACAGAATGGACCCTACACAAGGATGTGTGCAAGAGATTTTGGGCCACATGGGGCCAGCCTACCATAGATCTCTTCGCAACCTCGATGACCAAGAGGCTCCCAATATATTGCTCACCAATCCCGGACCCAGCAGCAGTTCATATAGATGCCTTTCTCCTAGATTGGTCACATCTAGACCTATATGCATTCCCCCCGTTCACTGCAGAAGTTCGCCTCTCACGAAGGGACAAGGTTGACGTTAGTTCCTCCCCTCTGGCCCGCGAGAGAATGGTTCACCGAGGTACTTCGATGGCTAGTGGACGTTCCCAGAACTCTTCCTCTAAGGGTGGACCTTCTACGTCAGCCACACGTAAAGAAGGTACACCAAGGCCTCCACACTCTTCGTCTGACTGCCTTCAGACTATCGAAAGACTCTTGAGAGCTAGAGGCTTTTCGAAGGAGGCAGCCAGGGTGATTGCTAGAGCAAGGAGGACATCCACCCTTAGAGTCTACCAATCGAAGTGGGAAGTCTTCCGAAACTGGTGCAAGTCAGTATCTGTATCCTCGACCAGTACCTCTGTAACTCGAATAGCTGACTTCCTTTTATACCTGAGGAAAGAACGATCTCTTTCAGCTCCCACTATCAAGGGTTACAGAAGCATGTTGGCATCAGTCTTCCGTCACAGAGGCTTAGATCTTTCCAACAACAAAGATCTACAGGACCTCCTTAAGTCTTTTGAGACCACGAAGGAGCGTCGTTTGGCTACACCTGGTTGGAATTTAGATGTGGTACTAAGATTCCTCATGTCAGAAAGGTTCGAGCCGCTACAATCAGCCTCCTTTAAAGATCTCACTTTAAAGACTCTTTTCCTGTTTTGCTTAGCCACAGCTAAAAGAGTCAGTGAGATTCACGCCTTCAGCAGGAACATCGGATTTTCATCTGAAACGGCTACATGTTCTCTACAACTTGGTTTTCTAGCCAAAAACGAGCTACCTTCTCGTCCTTGGCCGAAATCGTTCGATATTCCAAGCCTATCGAATATGGTTGGAAATGAACTAGAAAGAGTCTTATGCCCTGTGAGAGCTCTTAAGTTCTATTTAAGACGAACTAAACCTTTACGAGGACAGTCAGAAGCTTTATGGTGTTCAGTTAAGAAACCATCTTTGCCTATGTCAAAGAATGCTTTATCCTATTTTATCAGACTGTTAATACGAGAAGCTCATTCCCATCTGAGTGAGGAAGACCAAGCTTTGCTGAAGGTAAGGACACATGAAGTTAGAGCTGTCGCAACTTCAGTGGCCTTTAAACAAAATAGATCTCTGCAAAGTATAATGGACGCAACCTATTGGAGAAGCAAGTCAGTGTTCGCGTCTTTTTATCTTAAAGATGTCCAGTCTCTTTACGAGAACTGCTACACCCTGGGACCATTCGTAGCAGCGAGTGCAGTAGTGGGTGAGGGCTCAACCACTACAATCCCCTAATTCCATAACCTTTTTAATCTTTCTCTTGAAATGTTTTTATTGTTGTTTTTGGGTTGTCCGGAAGGCTAAGAAGCCTTTCGCATCCTGGTTGATTTGGCGGGTGGTCAAATTCTTTTCTTGAGAAGCGCCTAGATTAGAGGTTTTGATGAGGTCCTGTGGTATGGGTTGCAACCCTTCATACTTCAGATCCTAGGGGTCGCTCAGCATCCTAAGAGGATCGCGAGGCTCCGTAAGGAAGACGTACTTAAAAAGGCAGAGTAATTGTTCAAGTCGACTTCCTTACCAGGTACTTATTTATTTTATTTTTGTTATTTTGATAACTTCTAAAATGAAATAAAAAATCCTTAGCTCATAATAATGTAAACATTTATTGCTGGTCTCTACCCACCCCCCTGGGTGTGAATCAGCTTATATAATCACCGGCTAAGTTAAATATTGAAAAATGTTATTTTGATAATAAAATAAATTTTTGAATATACTTACCCGGTGATTATATATTAAAGGACCCTCCCTTCCTCCCCAATAGAGACGCAGTGGACCGAGGAGAAAATTGAGTTCTTTGTTTACAATGAGTACTGAGTACCTGCACGACAGATGGCGCTGTTGAAGTACACCCCCTACTTGCATAGCGATCGCTGGCGGATTTTTTCCGTAGAGTTTTCTGTCGAGCAGCAGAGCTGCAGCTTATATAATCACCGGGTAAGTATATTCAAAAATTTATTTTATTATCAAAATAACATATTTAACGAAAGTGGTGAGCTTCATAATCTCTTGACATTGCTAACTTCCTTTATTAAAAGTTCAAGTCCAGTAAATCCTCGAAAGCCGTAATTCTCGTCCTCCTACTCGGCCCGTTACCAAACCTATCCTAAACCTCCCCAAGGTGAGTTTTAGTGTTGATGGAAGTTTTTAAGTAAGGTTTCTGAAAATTTGCTGGGCAGTGCAGATTCAAAACCCTCTTGCAGAGCCTTGAATTCTTCAATTACCTTAGACCCTCCTGTTGCTAATCTCTTGCAGATCGCAATTCTAGTCGCTATATAAGTCGACTAGATTGTGAAGCACAAGACCAATTGGGTAGTTTGATCTTGATATCCTTGCACTCGCTGAAGTAAGCACTCCCCATCTATTTTACTATTCGATGGGATGAACAAACTTTCGAACTTTCAACCAAGTCTATTGTTTTCATCAGGTTTCAGCTATGTACGCTGTTCACATGCAAGCTCGGACGATAGCGCATCAGGGTAAATGTACGCGCTAGTATAGCTACTGCCAAAATGAGCTCTTTTTCACTTGAGTCAAGCAGTAAAATCTCCGATACAATTTATTGTGATACAAGGAGATGAAGAGAAAGAAAACAAAGGCAAATCTTGAAAGAAAGGAATTATCTCCTTTTCAAAGCTTAGCTACATCCAAGATTCTTTACTTCATGGTGGATAGAATCTCTCACATAAAGGGTTAGCAATTACAGTTTAGTCCTTAAGCCTTTTACTGTATAACAAGAACGTGCTGACTTGTATAAGACTCATGAGTTGTATGATATTGTCATATATTCAAATTTTATTTCCAGTCTTGACTCCATAATTGCACTTCATAAAAAAAAATTCTTTAAATTCAGGTTTTGCAAGTTGACTAGAGATGCTGTTTGTGGGAAATGTCAGTCTGCCTGATTCTGTATGGGAGCAAAGGAGATGACTCCTGCAACCCTCTATTTGTTTATCATTGAGATGAATAGGCTGATAGGGCCTGGTTCACGGTCAAATTAGGTAACCCTTCCCCGACGTGGATAGAAGTGCGGAATATACTTTGCAAATGATAATTAATGGGTTGGTATATGTTCCACCAACCTCCACCTTGTCTAGGGAGGATGAAGAATATATTTTTCTGGATTGTAAAGAATGGAGCTCAGAAGAGAAGCTTACCATCATCAAGTCCCAACTAGCGAGTAATGCTCCATCCCCACGAGAGGGGAAAGAAAAAAAATGGAATAGAGCCAGTCATTCTACTTTTCATTCCAGACTTACATCTACATGTTATAGAGAAGATGCCTCCTGTCCCCTGAGAGATCTGGGCTGGCTACAGAATTACTTGAGCAGCCACCACTGGACAGAGCACAAATGTGCTGAGGGTCTTGTATTCTCGTGTAGGTAGAAGGCCGTGAAGGTTGCTTGGCATTTCAAAACCTGGCAAACTGTGAGATTCGTAAAGACTAGATTAGGACCTATATCCCTAACTTCATAAGGCCTGGTCGTAGCTGGTACCTCGACCCTCTCGGCAGTTGAAGCATATGCTTTACAGATCATCTCACGAAGCCAAAGGGATATATTGTTGCTGGACACCTTTCTTGGTTTTGCCAGTGCTAAGCAAGGGTTGTTAAGACTCGGGCCCGAGATGTTGGGTTCTCTTCAAATAGGTCATCAGATCCCTCACGGGATACAGAAGCATCACCACTGTGCTTCATGTAGAGATGGAGAAAGTCCCGAACATAGTCGTGCACCAAGTTCTGGGTGTTGGCCACAAACTCTGAAGCAAACATATGACAAACGCTTGTAACAATCTGCTGGATCATAAGCTCACTGATGATGACAAGTGTTGTGTCTAGAACGAGGAGGTGAAAAGCAATGATCTTGTTCTACAAGAGAAAGTTGTAGCGATTGAATGAGGGATATCACCTATGATCACAAGAGGATCTAGCAGGAACAGACTGTTCTGACAGCTGTTGCTCGCTGGGATAAAACCTGTTCACAGTACTGGAAAGAGCAAGTCTTTAGATGCATCTCTAAAAGATCTAGAAATTCCATGATGAACTGGAAAAGCAGCTACTGAAGGGCGCCTGGAAGATGTCACTCCCTCCGAAGGAAGACAGGAGACTAAGCATCTTTGCTGTGGACATCGGAGGGATCTGTAGATGTTCCACGATGATTGGAGAAGCAGCCACTGACCTGTGATACCCTTGGGAATGGCGCCTGAGAAAAAGCTAGACCTCCAGTGCCTCCGAAGAAGAAAAAAAGACAGGAGCTCCACAGCTTCCTTCTCGAACAGGAGAGATCTGTATGAAGGTCTAGAAGATACACGATGATCTGTTGCTGCTTCAACTGAAGAGTGTTTCCAAGGAAAGAGTGGCTGGAGAAAACAAGAATATCTGTGAAGCATGTCTACAATCTGTCTTCAAGGACACATGGTAAAGCTAGAGAAACAACTTTGCAAGCATGCTCCGAAGAGCAACACTCTGAAGGACAACTTCGAAGGTAGCAAGGGCCAAGTACTCGCTCACTGGACCTCACTTAAGAAGCAGGAACTGAAGGGTACTTCCCTCAGGAAGGACTTCTCCTTTGAAAGCAGACTGAAGACATTGGAAGCAGCTGCAGCAGGAACTGTAGGGCATCCCTTGATAAGGATGCCGACACCTCGTCTGAAGGAAGGTCTAGAAATTCCAAGATGAACTGGAAAAGCAGCAACTGAAGGGTATTTGGAAGAAGGCATTCCATCCGAAGGAAGAACGGAGACCACGCAGCTTTGCTGTGGCCATCGGAGGCCTCTGTATGAAGTTCTAGATGTTCAACGATGATTGGAGAAGCAGCCACTGACCAGTGATGCCCTTGAGAAGGCACCTGAAAGAAAAGCTCTCCCTCCGGAGCCTCCAAAGAAAGACAGGCGTTCTGCAGCTTCCTCCGGGAACAGGAGGGGTCTGTAGGAAGGTCTACAAGAAGTCATAAATGTAGGGCACTTCCAAGGGAAGATTGCCTGGAGAAAACAAGATCATCCCTGAAGCATGTCTACAAACTGCCTTCGGGGTCAGGTGATCAATGTTGAAAAACAACATTGTGAGCGTGTTCCAAAGAGCAGCACTCCGAAGGCGGAAAGTCCTTGCGCCAAGAGAGTCAAGCACTCGCTCACTGGACCTCCCAGCTAGAAAAGCAAGAGCTGAAGAGTCCCTCCCTCAGGAAGGAGCCCGGGAAGAGCTTCTCTCCAAAGGCAGACTGAAGACACTGGAGGCCGCTGCAGCAGTAATCGAAGGGCGTCTGAAAGATGACTCCATGCAGCCTTCCTGTGGAAGCCTTGTCTATTAGAAGATCTAGAAATTCTACGATGAACTGGAAAAGCAGTCTCTCCTTCCAAAGGAAGACTGGAGACTAAGTAGCTTTGCTGTGGACACTGGAGGCATATGTAGGAAGATCTAGATGGTCCATTCTGATTGGAGAAGCAGCCATTGAAGAGATTCCTTTGGGCTTTTGGAAATGGCGCCGGAAATAAAAACTCCCTCAGGAGCTTCTGAAGGAAGACATGACCTCTGCAGCTTCCTCCAAGAACAGGAGTGGCCTCTAGGAAGGTCTAGAAGATCCACGATGGTCTGGAGTAGCAACAACTTTAGGGTGTTTCCAAGGGAAAAGTACCTGGAGAAAACAAGACCATCTAGTGAGGTTTGTCTACAATCCATCTTCTGGGACACATGGTCGAGCTTGAGAAATAACTTTGCAAGCATGCTCTGAAGGGCAATACTCGGAACGGCAACTCCTTTGATGGTGGCGTGAGTCAAGCACGTGCTCACTAGAACTCCCAACTGGAAAAGCAGTAACTGAAGGGGACGGGCGCTTCGCTCAGGAAGTAGTCGTGGAGGGGCTCTCCTTCGAAGGCAGATTGAAGACACTGGAGGCAGCTGCAGCAGGGACTGTAGGACGCCCCTCAAGAAGGGCTTTGCTGCTGGACATCAGAGGCATCTGTAGCAACATCTACATGTTCTACGATGATTGAAGAAATAGCCACTGACCAGCGATTCCCTTGGGAATGGCGCCTACAAGAAAAAAAACTCGCTCCGAAGCCGCCAAAGGAACAGGAGAATTCTGTAGGAAGGTCTAGAAGCTTCACGATGGTCTGGAGAAACAGTAACTAAAGGGTGCTTCTGAGGGAAGAGTGCCTGGAGAACACTCCCCTTCCAAAGGAAGACTAGAGGTGTCTGTAGGAAGATTTAAAGTTCCACGACGATTGGAGAAGCAGCAACTGAAGGAGTGCGGTCCAAAGAGCTAAAACTCAGAAGACCTCCAGAAGGGCCAGGCCCTGGATTCGAAGTTGAAGATACCCGCAGCACCTTGCAAGAGAAAGATCATCAGGACAGAAAAACAAGTCACCCCTGAAGGTCCTTGGACAGGAGAGGAAAGATGAGAAACCTCAGAGATACTGCCTTCAGGAAAGGAATGCTCATGCTCCTGGGGTGGGGGCACCATGGGAACATCCACCTTGAAGTTCTAAGGACTTCCCCTTAAGCTGGAAGAAAGACCCTTTGGGAGGAAAACTTTCCTGTTTCTAAAGGGAAACGGGAAGGCCTTTCTACCTCGAGGATTGTCAAGGTAAAAGTGGAGTGAGAGGAATTGTTTAAAATACCCCAAGGACAACTCTCAGGACACTGAAGACTGCTTTCCTAAGGATGACAACCACGGAAGAACTAGGTCCTTTGTCCTGAATGCCAGGCAGGCTATAAATACCACACTTCCAAGAACCCCAGAGGAAGAAACACTTCTACATCGAGAAGGTGCCTTGCTGAACATTTTCTGAAAGCCCTTCAAAACACACTATCTACAAATATGCTGGAAAAGAGAAACAATTAAATGCCAAAACTCCAGCCAGAGATAACATCTGTTGTCACTGACAGCTGATAGCGAATGACTTGTCAGTGAACCAAATGGGGTTACCTCCCCGCTACTAACAGGTAAACCACCTGTCAGTTGTTTACACCTCATTATAAGTTTAAATTGCTGTTATATATGCTATAGTGAGGAACAATGGTTTTTATTTGTGAAAGAACAAATCTTGCTTTACATCCATAGTCCCAAGTAGCAACAGCCAACTTTTGCTTTCTGCAAGAAAAAAAAAGAAAATATCAAAGCCCTTAGTTAGGTCACATCAGTACGATAAGTCTTAATCATTGCTGGCGCAGAAGTGAGGATCTTCTAACAGGGAAGAGGTTGGGCTACTTGCCCTCACTCACTGGACCTCTTTATTTCCAGCTACTCAGAAGACAATTCCCTACTTCGAAAGACGAAAGGTTTGCGTTGAAACAAAAAAATTTATATGACGTAGGAAGTTTTTGATGCCCAAAATATATTACTAGATTTAACAAAGAAAAGAGGAATTAAGAACCCATGTCTGATGGGATGAGCATTTATTAGGAAAAGCATTGAATTTTAATCACTTAGTTGACACAGCTGCTTTTCTAAGAAAAGGTAAATTGTTCGGATATTTTCACAATATATCTTATAGTAAAATATGATCAGTAAAAGACAATCTTTAAAAAATGATCATGCAAATGCTGTACGTAAAAGAAGCAACCATGAGGCAACACACCAAAAGGTTTTAAATATGAAAATGAGGAACTCTGAGAATTAAAATAAGAAAAGGACAACACCATGACCATCATATATTAAGGATCAAACTAGAGTACAGAATAGGAATTGATAGAAGTTTTATATCTATCTAGAATGTTTGCTGTTCATTTCCGAGTTGGAATGTTAGGCTAAATACAACTGTCTTTTGTATATGGTTCCCTCTTTCTCCCTACAGGACCTCAAACAAAGCCTTCAAAAGGCAACCAACAGCTCCATGAAGGATAGGATCAAACAGCAAATCAAGGAGGCAGAGGCAGCACTGGAAAACATCAAGAAAGTCACGAAGAATTAGGCCATCCTCTTTGATGAACTTTCTTTCATGCTTCATGCAAATTCCTGACATTGTACAATGTATAGAAATATTTGAGCTGTAATCTTTTGATAATTATTCAGAAAACTTTGTATTTTTAATCACTGTTAAGTAATGGACAGTGGATCTCGTGCAGTTATCAGTGGGTATTTTGTTATTTTCAGTTTTCTTTTATAATTTATTTCCTTTTCAATTGACATGCTCAGTGGTTATTTGGTTACAGGATTTGGACTGGCTTTATAGTTGATGTGGTGTAATTGGTTTCATGGGCTGTGCTGTATGTTGTGACACAGGTAACAGTTGTTGTTAGTGTATTACTCTTGTTGTATTTGGGGAAAATTGGTGCATGCTGTGTGGGAAAATATAGTGAGATTATATGGCAAACAGAATTTGTTTCTGATGAAAACAAATTAAAAAAAAAAATTTAATCTTTTATTCTCAACTGCTTAAAAAAAATTTTATTTTGCTTTTCTATAAATACTACTTATCCTCCACAAAACTCTCAGAATATTTGCTCAAAAGCAAAAGATGTGCATTGTATGGAGTAATTTTTGTTACTTATGGTATTGCAGATGGAACACATAATAGTTTGTACTCTATTTTATTACCCACTTTTTAGTTTTTCCAATTTTCATAGCATGGGCATGATTAAAAAAAAGAGTACTATGCATGTTGGAAGTGCGAAAATATCGCAACTGTGGTCAAACACAATTATAGTGCCACAAGTTGTGCTTGAGTCCAAGTGTGCGAGTGTGTGAGCTGCATAACCTCAGTCATTTAGTTTATACATTTGTATGAATTGAACTTTTGATAAGATTAAATGTATGCCATTGCAAACTAGTTTTCTTTGCCATGTTCGTCAGGTATAATTTTAATGATATACAGTAATTTATGTTTTGCCATGATACTTTGAGAAACTTTTTCTCATATATTATCAAAGGGAGGATTTTGAGAGCCTTAAATGAGCTGGGCAACATGTACGAAAAGTACATGTTAGAGATAAGTTGCAGTGCTGACCCCTGCATGCGGCGGAAGTCGAACAGGGGTCAACCTAGTAGAGACATGTAAAAGTGCCACATCGTTCATCTTTACAGCCAGGGAACTAACTCATCCCTAATGGATGTTTTATCACAGAAGAAACACAAGGAAAAAACACAGCTTACCAGACAAGCATCTGAAACACACAGAAAGAACAGATGAGAGAAATACAAAGATCAGCTTAGCACACAGGAGTAGCTCGACTAGTCGAGGACACATCTGGGACAATACTGACGAATTGGGCCATGCGGGAGAATGGGTTAACCCCGTTCGACAGTGACACTGCCTTATCAAGCAGGACAATGACCATATATTATATGATCAGTGCCCAAGCCCCTTCTCTACCCAAGCTAGGACCAGAGGGGGCCAGGCAATGGCTGATGATGATTAAGCAGACTAATAAGCTCTCACAAACCCCCCAACCTTAGCTCACAAGGATGGTAAGGTTGCGGAAACTGAATGGCACTAACGAGTCTGGCCGGGACACGAGGTGTGTGGTCTTTTTGGTCGATGTAACTTCGTCCACATCTTTTTGTCCAAGGTCTTTTCGTCCGATCAACGACATTTGGTCCAATTTATAAAGAAAATTGTTTTAAGGGATATTTTTTACTGTTTACTTTACTTCTGTGTTAAAAGTTTATACCTTATTGGCTTTTATGATAAAGTAATATGCTCATTTTTTAATTATTACATTAGTCATGCTTGACAGTCTCTTTTTCCTTCTCTCTCTTTAGTATGGTACTATATATAGTGTGCTGCAAGTTTAGTACTTACAGTTTCTGAATCTGCCCTTCACACAATCAATGAAGAAAAGAAAAGTAGTAGACGAAAGTAATTACATCTACGATTTTCATTCAACTAATAGAAAACTTGGAAAAGAATACTTGAGGTGTGAGAAAATGCAGTTGTGTTCAGTGCGCATTTCACACGGTTACAGAAGACAATGTACCAAAAATTATTTATTCTTCTGGTGAGCGCCTTCATCACGTATATTTAGATGCGTCCCCCCTGGACCAGGTTGCCGCTAACGCACCGTCACGCTTTTCTTGCCCTGAGCGGTCATTTCACTAATGATAATTTTTCAAAGTTAATATCATTTCTTTATGCTTATAATTCGTAATTATAGTTAAAAGTAGGGATATTAATTAAAAGGTAGAGTAAAAAAACAATTAATACCACTATTATTTCATTTCAAATGGCTACAAAATACTGAATATTCTAATGGGTTCTTTTTATCTTCAATCGTAAATCTTACGCCCGGATAAGCAACAAAAGCAAAGGGATAAGTCGTCCCCTCCCCCCCCCCCTCTCTCTCTCTCTCTCTCTCTGTGTGTGTGTGTATTTCCTTTCCTATATGGTTTTGTGAAATCTCGTTGTCCAGTCATTCGGTAATGAGAAGTCATTTTCGCTTTCGGCATCGAAAGAAAACTTTGTTTCTTCAATATACTAATCACTGGAGGATTCATAACTAGTGCTCTCATTATCAAACAGGTTATCATTATCAAATTCCTCAACAATATCATTTATTTCATCTAAAGAAATAACCTTCCTCTTTAGACCGTTCATTACATAAGGAACAACAAACAACCATTTCCGCATGAACGCCCGAAGCGCACTGATAGGAAACCAGTTTTCTAACGTCAAGCTACCTTCAGAAAAAATAGTTGCCAGACATCATATAAGTTTCTATTTACAGCCCCCATATGCTGAGAGTGTTGCCAAGTGGTGATCCTATACTTACTATTCGAGTAAACGTAATATCACGAGACCGACGGCTTGAAAAAAGCAATTAAAGCCATGAACGGAATATGCAGTTGAAGGCGGTACCGAGTAGATCATGGTGAACGGTTTATCACGTGGGTGACGCTTAACAGGTTAAATGCTAGAAAAGCAGTTGCTGAAATTAAGGAAGAACCAATTGAAAAGACAGCAGCAAGTTCACGTAGCATATTATCGAGAAAGTTTACGGAGATAACTCGAGGATCATCAAAGAATATATTTGCATCAGAAGGAGCTCTTGAAGATATGGCATCATTTTGTCATTGGGCATGTGATGGGACATTCCAAATTGTGCCAGAACAGTGGTATCAACTATTTTGCATTCATGTACAAGTTAATAGTAGCAGTTTCCCACAGGTCTTTGCATTACTTCCGAATAAAACCAGGCAAACATATGAATCAGTTTTCGAGCAATTGAAAATTATGCAACCTAACATAGATCCTAACATGGCAAATTTAGAAGTTGTGATTCATAAGTCATTTAATTTATCATTCCCTAAATCATCTATCGTTGCATATTTGTTTCATCTGTGGCAGTTCATCTTTAGAAAAATTGTTGATCTAGGTCTCAAGGAAAAATATAACAAACACACTGAATTCTGTCTTAAAGTAAGATGTTTTTCAGCATTAGCATTTCTCCCAACAGAAGATGTTGAATAGGCCTATGAGGAATTGATAGGCGATGACGAATTACCTTCCAAATTAATTGCTCACTGATGTAACTTACATGGGAGTTGTAAGAGGGCGTGGTGCGAGACAAAGGAGAGGTCATTAAATCATTATTTTACATGTGTTAAAATTATCAACCTTTACTTGGTTTTTTTATTTTCACTTCAGATGTCATTTCTTACATTTTTAAACTTTAATACTCAAAGAATCAGCTACGCTAAAAAGTTATCATTCCGCAAAGAGTAGTTATGTTATGTTGAGCAGTCTTTCTTCAATTCTATATTGTCAGACACTTCCATTTAATTTTACTTTCTTGACTAGTTACTTTCACTCCTATACTTTGGAGTTTGGCAATTAATTATTATGAACAAGGAGGGAGAAAGAGGTCCTTACAAGGTTTAATTTTCTATTGGGGAAGTTATGAATTGGCTAGGGTTTTTTCTTTGCTGGATTGAAACGATTTAAAATTGGACCAATTGACTAAAGTCCATTGGACGGAAAGACATTGTACAAAAAGACGTGGACGAAGTGACATCGCACGAAAAGTCAGTACACGGGGACACGAGCCCCGACTGGCAAACACCAGGCAGAGATGCTACCAATCAGGCAACAGCAACCCTACTTCTATTTAAAAAACAAGAGTTTGCATTTGTTTCGGAACAATTGGTTTAACCATGCAACAATACAATAACACTTAAGATGGATTTTCTAAAATGGCGTAAAGCCTTATTTCCCATAAGAACAATAAAAAAAAAAGCGTCACTAGTTCACGTAGCAACTCGTCGTAGATTCACATCACTATTTCATATTCCTGATCTCTTCGACATGCACAAAAGACTTCTTGATATATAAAATTTTAAACGTTAAAAATATTGAAAAGTCGATGGATGATGAAACAAATATTTAGCCAGGATCAGAGGGACACTCGAATTTGTTCATCTTTGATATTCCAATCACTTCTGCTCCTGCAAATAATAAGCTGAATCAGTGTTAAAAGAAAGAACTATTCAACTCAGTAGACAAAATGCAAGAAAAGGATATTAGATCAAAATTACTTATACGGTAATCCTTCGTCATATTGCCGTTCACCTCAGTACAGTAAAGTAAATCATTTCATATTCTAAATCAATTTTTTACCAGACTGTACATTACAGCAATAATTTACAAACGAATATTTCAGTATCGTACTCTATAACTAAGAAACGGATCGCATCAGTATTAGGTTAAATACTCATGTTACAGTAGGATATCTCATTGTTTACTTCACCTAATATTTATATATATATATATATATAGAGAGAGAGAGAGAGAGAGAGAGAGAGAGAGAGAGAGAGAGAGAGAGAGAGAGAGGGGGGGGGGTGGGGGGCACCTTAGTTCAGATGATCGGCCATTTGTTGTCAGTCATGAGGAAACAAAAGATCGTGGCCTTCCCTCCAGCAAATAAAAAAATCATTTGCATTCAATTTAGCTCTACTCAAGGATTCATGAAGTAGATAAATACAGTTACGTTTCTATCATTGAAATCGGTATCAAAACTATAAAATGACCTGTATTTATTTAAAGCGTATGGTAAACAGACTTATGGAAGTATCTGCACATAGTATGAGTGTAAAGCTATTTTTTGCCTTTTTCTATTGATAATAACATACTTTCCAGTCACTGTATATACAATAATGTAAGAGGATAAAGTCAGTCAAACATCATTTTCAGTAACCTGGTGTTGATTTTATATGAAAGGGGACTAATTGTTGACTTCTGAAAGTCGTAGGCATTTTTAAGTTAGGCTACGCATACCCTAGGCAAAAATTTAACTCTATGGGTCCTTGTACAATAGATTCAGGAACAATTCCAAGCAACGAACGGCCTTTGGGTCCCCATTGTGTTCGTTGGTTGGCGACTGTATACATTTGTA
Source organism: Palaemon carinicauda (assembly GCF_036898095.1). NCBI lineage: Eukaryota > Metazoa > Arthropoda > Malacostraca > Decapoda > Palaemonidae > Palaemon > Palaemon carinicauda. The sequence continues at coordinate 74,583,501 of NC_090760.1, forward strand.
ATACTATATTGTGGGTTTCTGCGGGGGGAGATAAGTTTTGTCTTTTTTAAATCTGCATTATTCTTTTTTAAATAGTAATTTTGGGGCTTAAAATTGTTATTTAGGGGCTATAAAAGCTGAATATTTTTAATTTCAGCCCTACAAAAGCTTTAGTTATATCTGCATTCATAAAATCTTAATATAGTGCATTTTTTGGTCTTATTTAAGCTTAAATTTATAAAAATAGAAAATGAAATATAAAAATAATAAAGAAAAAATGGTGTAGATTTCTGTATCGACTTTGGGGCTTTTCAACTAACGTAGGAGGAGGGAGAGTGGCTTCGAACACAGCACACGCAATAGCCGAGGGATTACTGTATATAACTTTGCAAATCATAATAAGCCTTACAGCCCAAACTGGTCCATCATAGCTTTAGCAGACATTTCATAAATAGAGTAGGTAGTGTACTTACCTTATGTATTAATACCTAAAATCAGTAATGTTAAGAACCCAATACAATATCCTTTTCAACGTTGAACTGGAACAAATACAATAGGGAAATAACAACACATCAGTGACAATTGAGGCTATATGTGAAAACTTCCCAATATATTTGTGGCAATCAGGTCGACATACTGTCATCCTTGTTAATCTCAGAGGTGGTCTCTGCTCTGTCTCCACCATCAGCATCTTCTACTGTCTTGTGTGGTGTACTTTCAATCTCGGTTGAATCCTGAGCTGTATTATCTAACTCCGTTTGTAAATTACTTTCTTGGGCAGGAACCGAAGACATGAGTAAAGCCGCCAAATCTTCGTTGGTAGACACGCATATCTTGTTGTACAGTTTCTTATATCTTTTTTGCTCCTGGAGATGAAATTGAAATAATTATATAATTGTAGTATAAGCTTCTCATTATATAAAAATAATTCAAAATAAAATGACGCTAAATTAAGTAGTATAAAAAAATGTTACATATTTAATAAACATGTAAATTGCAAACTCTTATACATATAAATCTACTTTTTAAGAATAGCTGTTAAAACATTGTAAACAAAACGAAATAGTTGAAAAATAACTATGGTATCAAGAATAATGAAGAGACTATATAAAAGAATCTAAAGGTTAAACACATCTGAACTTGAACAAATCTATGTTCAAAAAGTATTTCTGAACATCTTTGCCAGGGAAACTGAACAGCATTTGGAGATCGAATGAGCAATCATGACCATAAAACCTGCATGGCTGAACAAGACAAAATACTTTACAGCACTAGCCTCAGTTTTTGCATACTTCTCATTATTGTTAAGTTTGTTTTCAAGTTTGATCAGAACTTTTCATTATTTATAATTCTTACTCTGTCTGGAGATAGTGAGCAAAACTCTGGACCAGTGCTCAACAGACTACACCAGTGTTGGTTGTCTAATGTAATGCAATATCTATGGACTACTTGGCAATTTTAGCGACTTTACAGTTGCCTTTATAATACTGTACTATATTCTATTATGTCAATATTTCTCAAAAGAGGCACATGTCTAAGCTGAGCTGCTTATTTCAGAAATTAAGGAACCAATAATATTGAAACGGGATGCCATTCTTTCGGCAAGGGGGATGATAGTGTTTATTTCACGAGTCTCCTATGAACGTTTTGAGATTTACATCGTAAAAGTTTGTGCTACGAATAAAATAACACTTATTTGTATTCCATAAGTCTAAATAAAAGACCTTCACGATTCTATCTTCAAAGAAGGTGATAGAAAGGCCTTTTGCACTTGTCAGTGATTTAAATGCTCATAATAATGGTTAAATTCTGTTTATCCCACTGATAGCCAAGGCTTATGAACATTTGACTTTGCTTCTGAATCAGGCAGTGAGCAAATCTTAAGTGAGGCTACTTGCAAGTCCAGTAACTGCTTGGACCTTTGTACACAGTTCCCTGATGCTATAACAAGCAAGGTTGCTCGTTTAGTTGGGATAGCTAACCATGCCTTGCTTTTGTTGGCAATTATGAATGAACAGCCTGTCCCTAAGGTTATGAATGAACAGCCTGTCCCTAAGGTTATGAATGAACAGCCTGTCCCTAAGGTTATGAATGAACAGCCTGTCCCTAAGGTGTCATATAAAATTTCAAGCAGCCTGGAAAGGCCTTTTGAGTGACCTTTTGCATTTGAATTTCTCAATTGAAGAGAGGTATACCCAGTTCTTCTCTTAAATAGAAATGTGGTCAACACAACTGATAGGTACTTGAGTTGAAATACAGAGTGAAGGACAAACCCTGGTTCAATTATGATTATAGACGTGCTTATTTGGAGAATCAGAAAGCTTATCAACTTTGGAAAGTAATAGGTATTATTATTATTATTAAATCCTAAGCTACAACCCTAGTTGGAAAAGAAGGATGCTATAAGCCCAGGGGTTCCAACAGGGAAAGTAGCCCAGTGAGGAAAGGAAACAAGGAAAAATGAAATATCTTAAGAACAGTGTCAACATTGAAATAAATATTTCCTACATAAACTATAAAAACTTTAACAGAACAAGAGGAAGAGACAGAAGATAGAACAGTGTGCCCGAGTGTACCCTCAAGCAAGAGAACTCTAACCCAAGACAGTGGAAGACCATGGTACAAAGGCTATGGCACTAGCCAAGACTAGAGAACAATGGTTTGATTTTGGAGTGTCCTTCTCTTTGTATAGCTGATCTCAAATAAGAGCTATTGCTTAAAGTTTATGCTTCAACTAAAAAAGAATACAATTTGACCATAAAAAAAATTCCTTTCAGGTAAACCTAGGAACATTAATGGTAGGCTACCCTTCAATCTACGCTCTTTGGGAGTAGAATTAACAGTACTTCCGTTACCAGAACCAGATAGCTCAGTCACTGATTGTCCAATGGAAAAAGCAGCTATTGTGGCTTTTGTTAATGTCAGTAGGCAGAATAATGACACTCAATCTTTCATATTCCTATTTTTCTGAAACTAAATTAACTATTTTAGCTTTACAGTCCTGAAAAATTAAAATCCTTTTACTGGACCTTGCTGCTTTTGGAGTTCTTTCGATGGTTGTCAATCAAATTCAAAATTCAAAGCACCAAAGAAATCTTTCTATTAGTTCGAGGAAAATCAAGAAATAAAAAGAAATAAAAAAACATTGAACTGTGCCTGAGGAGGAAATCTGTGTGGGCTATAAATTTTAAAGTTATCTAAGCAAATAGTATGATACAATGGGAGATTCAACTACACGCTGGTCTGGACTTTCAAATATGACTGATGTAAAACGAATGACTGCAATTAGGTCATTTTAACTGGTTTCAATTATTATGCTTGGATTAGAAGAAAAATTTGGTGCACCACCCCAAACTGGATTTGAACCTGCTGGCCCATTGAACTTTACCTTTAAAAATCAATCAGTTGTTGTTTTTAAAGTTTTTTTTTGTTGGTGGGCGTTAATGTGGTTAACCTACCCAAAATTTTCTGTATAGACATTTGTTATATTGAGGGTTCATTGTACTCTACTAGGAAAGTAAGGAAGGAAGGCATTTTTGGTTTTTTATCATAATCCTTGTAACATCAATTCCATCCAGAATTGCAGTTTAAAAGTTGCTCAGGAATGGCAGAGGCAAGGGACAGGGCAGTGTCCTGATGAAAGGGTAATATTCTAGTGAAATGACAAGGCCAGGCAATGGCTACTGATGACTTGGCAGATAGACCTATAGGATACCCCCAAAGACCCCATCCTTAGCTCACAAGAACAGCGTGGCTACATACACTAGTAGAAACTATCAAAAGGTTTAAACTTAACCCTTTAACCCACAGGCTATTTGGAAATTTCCAACCCTTAACCCCCAGTGGGTTATTTTTTTCCCAGCACATTTTGCAGTATTTTTTTTTTTTAAATTGCTCTAACAGCCTTAATTTTTGTCATAGAGAGGTCAGGTTGGTCTCATTCTCTTAGAAAATGCCTGAATTATTTCAAAAAATTATCAAAAATATGAAAAAAATAATTTTCATAGCATTTTTTTGCAAGGACGTACCGGTACGTCCATGGGGGTAAAGGGACGGCTTTTGTGAAACGTACCAGTACGTCCTTTGGGGGTAAAAGGGTTAATTGCATGGAAGTAGAGTACAGTACACGTATGAAGAATAACATACCAAAGGTTAAACTAGGTTAGTACTAAAACATAGTCATTCAATGAGACCAAAGCAAGGTATAGATGAACCAGTTAAGAAAACGGAATAGAAATTGAAAGGAAGCTTTGGATAAAAGATTGGATTAGATCTTAAGATTCCAGCTTAAGAGCCAATCACTGACAGAGCAGAAGAGGTATGTTGGCATCAACCCTATGTTGATATATCCGGATATGGAAGGTTTAACACTTTCAATATGCATACTTTAACATTAAATAATACAGTACTATACTATATTACACCAGGCATAAGCCTTATGAAAATTTTGCGAATATTAAAAAAAAAAAAAAAAAGTCGTATTTTCCTTATGAAAATTTTCAAATATCAAAAGACAAATTTTCCTTATGAAAAATTTCAAATAAAAAAGACACTAGGTCTTATATTTTCCCTTTTGAAAACTTTCAAATATAAAAAAAATTCAAATTTTCCTGATTAAATTTTCAAATCTCAGAATATTAAATGACAACATTCATACACATACATATACCAAAGGCACTTCCCCCAATTTTGGGGGGTAGCCGACATCAAAAAGAAACTAAACAAAAAAGGGGACCTCTACTCTCTACGTTCCTCCAGCCTAACCAGGGACTCAGCCGAGTTCAGCTGGTACTGCTAGGGTGCGACAGCCCAACCTCCCACATTTCCACCACAGATGAAGCTTCATACTGCTGAGTCCCCTACTGCTGCTACCTCCGCGGTCATCTAAGGCACCGGAGGAAGCAGCAGGGCCTACCGGAACTGCGTCACAATCGCTCGCCATTCATTCCTATTTCTAGCACGCTCTCTTGCCTCTCTCACATCTATCCTCCTATCACCCAGAGCTTTCTTCACACCATCCATCCACCCAAACCTTGGCCTTCCTCTTGTACTTCTCCCATCAACTCTTGCATTCATCACCTTCTTTAGCAGACAGCCATTTTCCATTCTCTCAACATGGCCAAACCACCTCAACACATTCATATCCACTCTAGCCGCTAACTCATTTTTTACACCCGTTCTCACCCTCACCACTTCGTTCCTAACCCTATCAACTCGAGATACACCAGCCATACTCCTCAGACACCTCATCTCAAACACATTCAATTTCTGTCTCTCCATCACTTTCATTCCCCACAACTCCGATCCATACATCACAGTTGGTACAATCACTTTCTCATATAGAACTCTCTTTACATTCATGCCCAACCCTCTATTTTTTACTACTCCCTTAACTGCCCCCAACACTTTGCAACCTTCATTGACTCTCTGACGTACATCTGCTTCCACTCCACCATTTGCTGCAACAACAGACCCCAAGTACTTAAACTGATCCACCTCCTCAAGTAACTCTCCATTCAACATGACATTCAACCTTGCACCACCTTCCCTTCTCGTACATCTCATAACCTTACTCTTACCCACATTAACTCTCAACTTCCTTCTCTCACACACCCTTCCAAATTCTGTCACTAGTCGGTCAAGCTTCTCTTCTGTGTCTGCTACCAGTACAGTATCATCCGCAAACAACAACTGATTTACCTCCCATTCATGATCATTCTCACCTACCAGTTTTAATCCTCGTCCAAGCACTCGAGCATTCACCTCTCTCACCACTCCATCAACATACAAGTTAAACAACCACGGCAACATCACACATCCCTGTCTCAGCCCCACTCTCACCGGAAACCAATCGCTCACTTCATTTCCTATTCTAACACACGCTTTACTACCTTTGTAGAAACTTTTCACTGCTTGCAACAACCTTCCACCAACTCCATATAACCTCATCACATTCCACATTGCTTCCCTATCAACTCTATCATATGCTTTCTCCAGATCCATAAACGCAACATACACCTCCTTACCTTTTGCTAAATATTTCTCGCATATCTGCCTAACTGTAAAAATCTGATTCATACAACCCCTACCTCTTCTAAAACCACCCTGTACTTCCAAGATTGCATTCTCTGTTTTATCCTTAATCCTATTAATCAGTACTCTACCATACACTTTTCCAACTACACTCAACAAACTAATACCTCTTGAATTACAACACTCATGCACATCTCCCTTACCCTTATATAGTGGTACAATACATGCACAGACCCAATCTACTGGTACCATTGACAACACAAAACACACATTAAACAATCTCACCAACCATTCAAGTACAGTCACACCCCCTTCATAAATTTTTCATTAGGAAATAAAACTTCCCAACCATTTTACCCCCAAAGGACGTACTGGTACGTTTCACAAAAGCCTTCCCTTTACCCCCATGGACGTACCGGTACGTCCTTGCAAAAAAATGCTATAAAATTTTTTTTTTTCATATTTTTGATAGTTTTTTTTTTAAAATTCAGGCATTTTCCAAGAGAATGAGACCAACCTGACCTCTCTATGACAAAAATTAAGGCTGTTAGAGCAATTTAAAAAAAATATACTGCAAAATGTGCTGGGAAAAAATAACCCCTTGGGGGTTAAGGCTTGGAAATTTCCAAAGAGCCTGGGGGTAAAAGGGATAAAAAGTCCATATTTTCATAATATAAAGAAATACTTTCACTTACGTCAACGGAAATAGAAGGCTTCATCTTCTTCAAAGCAGCAAAGAAATGTTTCTTGGAAACTAGTCTCTTTACATTCTTTTCAGTTTTAGTAGACCACTCGATGTTATTTAGCATCTCTTCCGCGTTAGAACAATCCATTTCATGAATAACTTCCCTAATTGCTTCTTTACTGGCCAAGTAGACCAACTGGTCGCAGTCTGCGCCCGAGAAGTTATTACAAATCTTGGATACTTCTTCGAAACTGACGTCGTCAGCCAAGGCCGGGCAGGTTCCATTCTGGAAAAAAGTTATGGTAATGAGAGAAAATATTTTATGCAATAAAAAATGGAATTCTTTTTTTTTTTTGCAAATTGACTTCAAGGTTATAAAGCTTTTCCTCTTACAGAATAAATGAAAAACATAGGCTCTCATTACATCTTTACCAGGTCAAAAGTAAAATATAGGTAATATTCCCTCTAATTTCTTTTAAGTCGAGAATATCTTGCAATGCGAATTCAGTGATGGCTTTCCATTTCAATAATAGGTACATGATGCCAACACAATACTAAACAGAGACATAGCAGAAGGCAATCCCTGAAATATTAAAACTAACTAGAAAATTACCGCAGTACCAACTAGTACAGTGTAGGTACTATTTTTTCTTGAAGCATTTCAGCCAAATACTTATGTTATGGCAAAGATATTACCACTGCATATATGGAAAGTTAAAAGTTTAGAATTCTTACCAAAAAATATGTATTTTTTTGTTTTGTCTACGAAATTTGGATAACCCTGAGGGAGACTATGCCTTCTTTTAAAATCCAGGTCCTTTTTTTATGGTCAGCTCTCTTCAGAAAGGGAGCAGCTATCTAGAGTTCGTCATTGGCATACAAAGATGAAATAATTCAGATCCAAGCCAAAGTAGAATATCAAACTTCTTTACTTGCATCCAAAACATTAATTACCTTAGTTCTAGCATTAAAAATTGATATCCTCCCCAAGTAATCTGGCACATCCACATAAAGCAAAGTGTCAAATCTTCCCGGTCGTGTTACTGCAGGGTCTAGGATGTCGGGCCGATTTGTGGCAGCAATGACGTAGACGTCATCACGTTTTGAAAAGCCATTCATTTCCGTTAGGAGTGTGTTGACAATAGTAGTTTTACTTCCACTCTGCAAGACAAAAATCATGATAAAAAAATCACATTTTAAAAGTAATTTGTATTTCTCTTAGCTATAAAAACTCGAGTCCTTTTGTGGGGGTAAGATTCTGGCACCAGCTTTTGCCAGCAAAATTCCAGCGCCAGCTTTCACCAAAATCTTACCCTACTAAAGGACACGAGTTTGTATTTGGTTTCAGCTCAGAATTTGAATTTCATATCATACCTAATTTGTATTTTTTCTATGCTTACAAATATCTAAGATAAATTCTTAAAACTTCCATATTCTCACCTCTCCGCCTTTTGTTCTAATGGGACAAAGCGAATCAAACTCATCGAAGAATATAACACACGGAGCGACGTTGCCGGCCCGCCGAAACACCTCTCGCACTGCCCTTTCGCTCTCTCCTTGGTACTGAAAATATCAAGAAATGATGTCAGTCCTGTATCATAAATGCTGGAAAAATGTGTATAAAAAAATCCATTATCTCCCAAATCATTGAACTTTTATATTTCAAAACAAGTAAGAGTATTCATATGCCTATTTAATAAACTTTTGTATGATAACAATTCTATCTGCAATGAAAACTTTCAATTGTAGCTAAGTTAGGGTTTCAAAAGGAATATATTTTATGTGTATGGCAAGACTTTAGGTCATATAATCAACATAATGTTTTACAAATTCATGCTACATGGAATTCTGTCCAAGATAGAAAAATGCCTCTAACTCCTAGATTTCTTTTAACATACGATACAATCTGGGATAATCCCACATGCCATTAAGGGAGTAAAATCATAGAGAATAACTGACTTTAACGTACATTTCTTCTTGAGCAGTATACTGTACTTGTAAAATTGTACAATTTGTATTTCAAATTAAAAAACTATCATTACCGTAAGAATACTGTGCTTGAAAAAAAAGTTGCATGCATTACGTTTTCATTTTAACTTCTGCATATTATTTCAAATTGCCGAGGAACCTTCTTGATTAACAAAGGTAATATCATTATCCTAATACAACACTGTTTTGGTGTTACTCTAAATTGGAATCATTATTTAGCTAGTCATAATGACAATAATTTTTTATCTTTGCAAATATGTGAAAATCAATATTCATTCAAGAAATTCTCTAAAGGTTTTAAAGGTTGCTCATGAATGGTAGAGGCAAGGGACAGTGACACTGCCCTATTGAGCACGACAATGCCCTAGAGACTGACCATATATATACATATGATCAATGCCCAAGCCCCTCTCCACCCCAGCAAGGACCAAGGAGTGCCAGGCAATGGCTGCTGATGACCCAACAGATAGACTTATAGGCTCCCCCAAACACCCATCCTTAGCTCACAAGGATGGTGAGGTTGCAGCAATCAAAGAAACTAACGAGTTTGAGCGGGGCTCAAACCACAGTCTGGCGATCACAAGTCAGGGACGTTGTCACATCGGCCACCACAACCATAACAGAGTAATGTATATAACAATAAACCTAGAACATTTACCATATTAAGAAGCTCTGGGCCCATAACCGGTAGCAAATTAATACCAGCTTCATTTGCAACAGCTTTGGCCAACAGTGTTTTGCCACATCCCGGAGGGCCCCACATCAGTATGCCATTCGGACGACTAGCTCCAAACTCCTCGTGAAGCTTTGAGTACTTGATAGGTTCCTGGAGAGGAAAAGAGAAGTATTTTCAAAATTAACAAGCTCTATTGAACGAGTATAATAAAAATCAACAAGAAAAATAAATAGAGGGGCACTCAGTAGAGTGCAGACCTCAGTCGCACCAGCTTATTTCTTGACCTTTTGCTCAACCTTGACCTTGACCTTAACATTTATTAATTGGCTTCGATTTTCATACACTCAAATATGAACCAAGTTTGAAGTCTCTGTGACAAGGATGTCCAAACTTATGGCTGATTATGTGAATTGGACATTTTGCTTAACAGTGATCTTGCCCTTTGACCTTGACCTTCCAAAATTTAATAATTTTCATCTTCATATATATATAAAAGTTAAACCCTCCATGTTTCATTACTCCACGATTAAAATTGTGGCCATGAAGCTGTTCACAAACAAATACACGCACACACACATAATACAAACATGGGCAAAAACATAATCTCCTTCCAACTTCGTTGCCGGAGGTAATAAGACAGGCGCTTCTATTCCACTGCAGGACAAAAGCCTCAGAATTGTCATCATTCATGTCTGGGGTATGGCCAGTTTACATCACCACGATGGCCAACTGCGGACTGGTGATGGTGGAAGACTTTTGTCTGATCGCTCAGAGCAAACCAACATACTAAGGGTGGATCTGACTGGTACAGCTTTGCTGATCATAGCTATATGCAAACCCTTTCACCACGTTAAGGTATCCCCATGCAGAACGGGTCATATTACGTTCCACATGCGAAGGTAGAATTCACGCCATTTCTAGCTACACATTATGCTATTTCCACGTTTTCTTCAGTAACCTGCAGCCACTTAATGCTACCAATATAAGGTCTTGTCCCACTTCATATATCAAGGTTATTTAATACCTTCACTACGAGGCAGTGGATCCGCCCTCAAGCTATCTATAACATAAATTTTCCTGTTTATTTGTTTTACTGCTGATTATAACATCCTGCTTTTCCAACTAGGGTTGAAGCTTAGCAAGTAATAATGAAAAAATATAAATGGGTGTAAAATAATAATACATGTTCTGTTCCTGTAATTTTCATAAGCAGTCTCCATCAGAGAACTTTGGTTTTACATTCTACCTGATTAAATGATGCACCTATAATTAAGAAATTACAAAACATGATAGACAGAGGAGCAAGACTGATAAAAGATGTCCCACCCCAAGAAAGGATCACTCCTTCACTAATTGATTTACACTGGCTTCCTATTAAAGCAAAAATTTAGTTTAAAATATGTACAATAATCCATCAAGTTATCAGAACTGGACGTCCAAAATATCTGAGAGAATTGCTACATATTGTGCAATCAACAAATCGTGTTCAAACGAGAATAATTGCAGATAGTTTAAAATTATTGGAACCTAGGTACAGTATATATCTGCTGTAGACTCTAGAGCTTTTAAATATGAGGCCCCGAGATTATACAATAAGCTCCCAATAGACATCTGAAAGACTGAAGATATTAAGGCTTTCAAGAGGAACTGAAGATTTTTTTGTTCTCTAAGTGCTTCGATAGTGTGGATTTGACAATAAGTGACCAATATTCGGTGAGAAATGATGAATGCCTTGGAATGAGCATGATAAAATGATCCCGTAGAGAGTAGCCCTTAAAGTAAGTAAAAGTAAAGTATACCCTGTCAAATGACTCATTACTTTATCCAATAACACCGAGAAACAAAATGTAATAAAAATCTCAGAAATGGAGAAAACAGAATATCAATAATGAAAATATTTTATTTCTATATTCACCTGATATTCATATTACTTTCTTCTCTGGGAGACTGGAATGTTGGCATTACTACCTCAAATAAAAGAAGTTTTCCCTTCTTCTTTTCTTCCTATACACTAACGCCTCTGGTAGAGGAATGAGACCAGCGTCTATCAACAATAATATGCTGTGCATATCTGATAGCTTGTCCACTCTAAGAGTTAAGATGGGACAACAATGATGTGCTTTAACGCACCAGATGTCAGATATTTTATGTTTAAACTAATTTTACTTTTTTAAGATTTCTTATCCAGATTTGTTTCCAATCACATCCCTATTGTACATAAAAATTGGTTTTAGGTGGCCATGAAAAAAAAAAAAACACTCTCTCTCTCTCTTTCTTTGAGTTGCTAGTGAGGAGTGTGTAGTCTCTCTGTTCCTCTCGAGTAGCGTGTTTCCTGATCATATTAAACATCAACATGTTAAGGAAGCGTACTCCTAGTTCAGGGGTAATCCAGAGACGGCTTGGATATCTGCTTATAGAGAGAATTATAACGATCATGCCTCTGCTGCCTTAAACTTTACCCAGCTTAATGAACTCATTTTAATGGCCAAGAGAAAAACCTCATAAATGGCATAATTAAAACAACTGCTGTCAAATTAAGCCAACAAAATCATTAGCAAGATTAAAAAACAATTGTCAAACAAAGCTATTAGGGGAACCAACTTTGTAAAACAAAACTGTACAAGAAAAAACCTAGGCTGGTACAAGTCACTTACAACCAAAAAGAGAAATCTATAAAATTATAAAGTATAAAATGATTATATAAAAAATAAGTGTTTCCTATTCTACTTTGTATACTGTATATCTCCACTTGTATACATAAAGTAGCTCCTTACCATTTGGGATACCAAAAATAAAATTTTCAATCAGGTATTCAAAATGTCTTGACAGTTCTGTATCTACATAATTAAACAAAGGTAAATACAGCTTTCAAGTATGTTACAAGTAGCTATTCAAGTACAGTAACTTGCTGCAGGTACCTCCACAAGTAAATTGGATCATTTTATGGTTTTCATTCACTATGATTCATTGGATACTCACAAGAATCTTTTCTCGCAGTTCCTTCTTGATGTCCTCCAAACCGCCAATATCCTGCCAAGTAATTTCCGGCACAGTGGGGAACCCTTCGCGTTTCAGCGCCGGAATGATGTGCTGAAAGTCAGTAGGAAAATTAACATGAAACATCCCTCGCAGACGTTCAATCATCGGTTCTTCAAGAATCTTTCCGAATTGAAATTCAAACAAGTATTATATGAATTTAATAAAATTATGTTACTTAATACATACATTAATCTTCAGCCACCTTAAATAATTGCTCTCAGATCAAATGAGACAAGATTTCACTTTTGTCTAGTGAAAGTCATTCCAGTATTTTTGTCCTGAAATTAAATGTCGAATTCAAGTATACCGAACAAACTAATTTGATTAGAACACCCAGTTAAATCATATTTCTACAACAAAAAGTTAAGTTACATAGATTACATATATAAACTGCAGTAATCCAAAACCTATGATCTTTAGTGTGACAATAAAGTATTGTACAAAAATCAGTAAGCAATAACCTTAATACTTTGAGTAGAACACCTGGGAACATCAACATTCTTTAAAAAATCAAATTTACATAAATTCAAATTGATAACTACAGTAATACAAAATACATCAAGATATTTTTTGTGTCATAGTACTGTAACGTACGAAAGTCAGTATGCAATAACTTAAATAAAGTGCCACTGAGTAGAACACCTGGGAATATCAACATTCTTTAACAAAAATCAAAGTGGCTTTGAGTAAAGCACTTGGGAACATCATTTTTCAACAAAAATCCAACTGACTTTGAGTAAAACACGGAAAAAATATTCTTCAACAAAAATCAAAATTGCATATATTTAAAATCACAAATGCAGTAATCCAAAATAGATTAAGATCTGTAGCGTGACATAATACTGTAATATAATAGTTGGTACGCAAAAACCTTACCATCAAAGCCTCCATGAAATCTTCCATATTTATTGTTACAGTAGAACTATCTCCCTCTTTATCGCACATCTTTTCAAATCTGCTCATGAATATCTTGACCTCTTCAAACAGTGTTACACCTTCTAACTTTCCGTACAAAGTATCTTTCTTCCTGAAAAAAAAAAAAACCAAGCTGATTAAAATATCAAACCTAGCAAATATCTGAAGAGGTTTTTCAAAATTATTCTCAAACTCATACCAGGTTACACTTTGGATGGGGTCACACATCTGCAACTAAGCTGAGCGACTCGCTGCGATGTTAAAAAAATCCAAGAAATGTCGGAAAGTCTAGCGATTGTTCTGCTGGTTTAAAACGGAATGACCTGTTGCACGCTTCCTCCTAGATTTCCGCTCACTTATTCTTGGACCTGGGCAACTGTTGGAGGGCGAGTTGAACGGAGTTGCCGACTACTACTTTCAGCATAGGATTAACCTTACGAATAATCGTGACCGGTGCGGATTCCCATGAGACTTATTGCAAGGGCTTTAGAATACCTCTCAATTACCACTCGACTTGGCAGCGAGTGCACGATTGGCTAAGGAGGCATATGAAGGGAGCTTTCTGTATTCACTTCATTCATAGTGATCATTTAACATTTTTATTTGTTCATATTCCTTATTTTCTATTTAAGTCATTGATAATGCACATTTTATTTATTCACGTTGGTTTTTTTATTAATTTCAAATTCAGTGACCAATATGAATCTTTATATCTATTCATATTACTTATTTTCTGTTCAAGTCATTGATAATGATTGCATAATTTATTTATTCACGTTCATTTTTTTATTAATTTCATTCATAGTGACCATTCAACATCTTTTTATCTATTCATATTGTTTATTTTCTATCTAAGGAATTGATAATGATTGAAGATTTTATTTGTTCTTTAATGATTTCATTCATAGTGACCAGAGTGGGACGATCTGCGAACTGTGGCAGAGCATATCTCTATCGCTGCTTTTAAGCGAGTGGGATATGTCACGTGGTCATCATGCTGTGTGCCAGATCGCAGGCTCCGTATTACAACGATTTTGTCGTACATACTTGCAATTGTTGCAATGGAACCGTTGCCAAGTCGTAGTGAGGTAAGATTCACCTATGACTTCGCTGCAAAGTTTCGCAGCTGACAAAAGTCGCAGCAGAGGGTCGCCACAGTTTTAAACAGACCAAAAAATTCACAAAGTGGTCTCGACTGGATTAACCACGTGCAAAACTTTGCCGGGCAGCGTGACAGGTTGAGCAACTCTCCCGCGATATTCTGCACATACTCAAGGGGGATTCGTTGTAGAATGGCGATACGGTAAAATACGGCTGTTTTCTAACATCGCAGTGAGTCGCAGAGCTTAGTTGCAGATGTATGACCCCAACTTTAGAGAGATATATTTTGGTAAAATATTCAAAGCTCCAAGACGTAATTAAATGATATTCACATGCGAATATCACAAATTTTAAAGTGTTTTATTATTCCTCTCTATACAAACCCGTCTTTTTCCTCTCTATACAAACCCATCTTTCAATAAAAACACAACTTACAAATTGCAATCAAGACCAACAGCTCGATTTGCCGAAGCTAAAGCTAGCAAGAAAGTTTGGAGGGTCAGATCACTGCTTGATGTCCTTCTCAAAGGTTCACATGGGGCACAAGAAAGCAGTTTCAATCCCACTCCAGGAGGCAAAGGTTCTGGGGAGAGCAAGACTGTTCAAAACAACACATAAGCATAGACATTTCCCACAAGATATAAAAAAAGGTCTAAGTCCTTCAGTCAGAAAACTTGAAACAGGATCAAGTCCTTTAACTACAGGGATTGAAAGATGCTTGAAGGTACACTCGGGCACACTATTCTATCTTATTTCTCTTCCGCTTATATTTTTCAAGTTTTCATACTTTATCTATGAAAGATTTATTTTAATTGCTCATTACTTCTCTTGTAGTTTATTTCCTTATTGACTTTCCTCACAGCTAATTTTCCTTGTTGGAACCATTGGGCTTATAGCAAGCTGCTTTTTCAACTAGGGTTGTAGCTTGGCTAGTAGTAATAATAATAAAAGCAGATGAAAAAATCATAACCTGAGAAGAGACTCCAACAAGAGAAGTATCCCATCTATGACACTCTCAGAATATGGTTCAATTCACTTATAAACATCTTTTCTCCCTTAAGTACCTTAATACCTCTGTGGAGAGAGATCGGACTTCCTAAGGCATCCTGAGCAGCATCGGGCATACAAGATCTAGCATCGGGCGTACAAGATCTAGCACCGGTAGCAGGAGCATACGCATCTGTACAGGCACAGAAATACTTTCACTCTCGGGGTTAATACTTGGTATCACATCCTCTCACGAATGAGGAGAGAGATTGCTTGGAACCTTAAGAGGCCCTGAGATTGATCTTATTGGGCTTCTTCTTAGAAGCAGCAACATCAGAAAACTGGGTGAAGAGAGGAAAAGGAGGAGACCCGCACATTCATACTTGCCAGCCCTCTTTGATTTCGTATCCGACAAACGACAACGCTCCTATAGACAAGAAACCAAAGGTGATTCTTAATAACAATAAAGACCATATCACAAGATGCCATTTCCTCTAGGGACTTCAGAGGTGTAGCAAGAGTTGGGAACATCACTGCACGGTCAGCCTCAGAAGTCCTGCCCGTTATAATAATAGTCATCAGAAGCCATTTCCTGGTCCTCTCTGGTCCAAGTATGGGTGGGGAGAGGTTTGGGTGCTGCTCATGGGCATATATTCTGGGTAAATAATTTTTCATTATTTACTAAAATTTCATGCAAACTTGGATACAGTGGTTTGTAAATCTGTGGTTGTAGAGATGCGGACAAAATTGACATTCTTACCTTTTCCAAGCAAGACTCTGAGCCTTTTCAATCAATCTCTTCAAGTCGCCAGCGACATAACCAGGCGTTCGATGAGCCAGTTCTTCCAGGTCTCCCTCATAGGATACATCCTGACACAGCAGCTACAGATAGGTAAACGAAAATTTATTTAGACTACATTAAATAATATTACCATTATTACTAGCCAAGCTACAACCTGGTTGTCGTTTATTTATTTCCTTTCCTCACCGGGCTAATTTTTTCCCTGTTAGAGCCCTTGGGCTTATAGCATCCTGCTTTCCAACTAGGGTTGTAGCTGAGCAAGTAATAATAATAATAATAATATTAATAATAATAATAAAAGCAGAATACTACTAGCCCAAGGACTCCAACAGGGAAATCAGCCCCATCAGAAAAGGAAACAAGGGAATAGCAAATAAACAATTTATTATTATATATATATACATATACCAAGGCACTTCCCCCAATTTTGGGGAGTAGCCGACATCAACAAATGAAACAAAAACAAAAAGGGGACCTCTACTCTCTACGTTCCTCCCAGCCTGACAAGGGACTCAACTGAGTTCAGCTGGTACTGCTAGGGTGCCACAGCCCACCCTCCCCCGTTAGCCCCCTGTGGCCGCGGGGCCATAAAAACAATTAGAATAGCGCCAACGTTATCCCTGCGTGTCGTAAGAGGCGACTAAAAGGGACGGGACGAGGGGGCTGGGAACCCCATCTCCTGTATCTACACCCTGTGAGACATCGACTAGGCCAAAATAAATTAACAAATTCAACTTACAAATGGCTTCTTGGAACCTATTAAGTTGAGGCCTTCCTTTTGTTAGTTTTAATTTATAAAGAAAAAATACTAAAGCTAATGCCCTGCATCACTGTTAGATGAGGATGACTAGAACTCAGTATCACATACAATTTGTATCTTACCTGCAAGATCTCATTCCTGGCAGCTTCCGTGGGAATCGCCATAAATATCTCGGCATCGAAACTGCTACGCAAATCCCAGTCCATATTCTCCGGATGACTTGTTTCTCCAATCACTATCATTTGCTGATCTTTGTATTTAGTTTTTAAAGCTGGAAAAGAAAACATTTGTCATAAACTCCTGAAAGTGAAGTCCCTCATAAATATATACAATGCTGAAATATATACTCTCTCTTCTGGCTTTGATTCAATTTGATGGTAGAAGAGATAGAGATTCAGGCGTCGGATACAACGCTATATATCACGAAATCAAAGCATATGATCATCAACCATTCAGATATTGCAATAAAATTTGCCTTTATGAGTTAAATTCTTCACCCATCCAACCACCATGCAATTTCCTTAAAAAAAAAAAATAAAAAAAAAAAAAAGGGGGGGGGGGGGTTCAAACTGCACAAGAACTCCTTTGTCACAAGCTTTCTGGTATAAACACCATCAATGCATTGTATCCAGAGAAATTTCTAGCTGTTTCTCAATGTCAGAAACAAACTCAAAATGGAGATATAACATGTGAGTATGTGTCTGCGTGTACAATCTGGCTTCCTAAAAACCATACAGATATGAAAGTAATGCTATGGCAATAACAATAATGAAATTAATACCACATACCTGTTCATCTTAATTCTAAAGCCAACACACACAGCCTTAATGAATAATGTAAATGACGAAAATCCCAAAACATTACCCTAGTGCTACAGTCATCTTGACATTTAAAGGTGGACCACAAGTACCATACTGATTTTAGTAAGCCTGGTAGTTTCTAATCTCTAAACTGAGATACAATCAACTACAATTTGAGAAGACAAGCTAAGGCTAATCATTTGAGGAAAACTTTATGACATAGAATTGGAAATCTGAAGTCTGATTAAACTTCTAAATAGAATCAAGGTCAACACTACTTTCAAACAGATTAAACTTCTAAATAGAATAAAGGTCAACATTACTTTCAGCCATCTCTACAACCACAGATTTACAAAGCACTGTATCCAAGTTTGCATGAAATTTTAGCCACAATTTCTTCAACCATGTACTGTATTTTTCCTTACAGCAATTTACGGAAAACAAATTGCTATGCCATATTATTCAGTGACCTAACTATCCCAAATCATTAGCTTCATCTAAGATAACAAACAACCTCTGTTATCACTACATTCAACTTAGGTGATTACTAAAAATATAATTATGGTGTTGAATCGAGTGGATACCACCTGAGGTTTGAGAGACTCATTAACACCAATTATAGCATCAACTTGCAAGATAAAATGAGACCCAATTTTAGTAGAATATTTGTCAGAAAAACATTTAGACTTAGTTAAAAGATTCTTGAAAATAGCTATATTAAAAAGAAATTGGTAACGTTACTTCAGTGCAAAAGAGGCTTTTCTTTACGTTTACTTGCACTCTCAATTTCTATGAGTTGGACTATTACAATATGGGAAAAATTGAAATGAGGTAAAATGTTCATCATTCACTGCAGAATAACTTGTTATAATACTAGCTTTACAAGTTTAAATCCATATAGTGTATGCCCAGACAACTAAGTTCACAGAATAATCACTACTGAGACAAGAGGAAAACAATAATCAGATTACTCAACCACTGAGACAACAGGAAGAAAATAGTTCTCAGATTATTCATCACAAGTTCTAAGATTCCTCAACTAATAGACAAAAGGATAACACTAATATTCTCAGATTTCTCAAATTACATTACAGTTCTCAAATTACTCAACCACTCAGACAAGAGGAAGACACTAAAGTTCTCAGATTACTCACCACTGAGGCAAGAGGAAAGCTGTACACTAATACGTTTCTCTAGACTCTTCGCGCTGCCGTCTTTAGGGGCGATGAGGTCAATCTTTTCTATCAGTATAACGCACGGCGCTAACGACGCAGCTTGCTCAAACAATTCGTTGAGCTTCCCCTCGACATCTCCCGTGGGTCCACCGAACAATTCCGATGACGTGATACGATAGATGAGCGATTCCGCAGTCTGTCAAAGAAAATTTAATGACCTCATGAACTATACATATTTCAAGCAATATTATCACTAAAACAGAATAAAACTTTGCGGTTATTTTTATTCACCAGGCAACACTCAACCTTTTTTTGCTATAAGACAGCTAACATCCAAGACCATTAACAATAACTGGAGGTATTTTACTAGGTCCTCAAACATGAACCCAACTGAAATCACAGTGAAATGGTGTAATTCAACAATATTCTATAATTTAGTGCAGTTAGGCATGCAAGGTAGGTGAAGCCTACCCTAAGCCATAATTCAACAAAATTCGACTTACAAAAAGCTTCTTGGACCCTATTAAGTTTGTAAGTTGAGGATTTTCTATAAGTACATATGATTACCCACAACGAAATGCTTACCCCGGCCAGAGCAAACCCGAAGGTTGTCTTTCCACTTCCCGTTGGACCAGTGACAAGCACGGACTTCTGAAGAGGCTGAAGAACCGAAGGTCTGCGAAGATTTGCGACCAGATCACAGATTTTCTGGGGAAAATAAAAAATAAATTACAGTCCAAGAAATGTATTGAATAAAATACAAAGCAACCTAACACTAAAAATAGTAAACCTGGCAGTATCTTTTGAAGAACAAACTGCAAGACTTTTCATTTGACAGTACTGTAAACGCACACAACACAGATCAAATGTTCTATACACAAGTAGTAATTTCAACTAACAGCCAACAAACTAAATTACTAAAAAATTTGTAAAAAATGTTCTAGAATAACAGCTATTCCTACTCATTAAGAAAATTAAAATCTTTAGCTATGGTAAGCAGCTTTTCTAAGACACTTCAAAATTAAACCCTTAATTTCTTGTTTTCTAATCCCGAGTAGTGCCATAGCCTCTATACCATGGGCTTCCACTGTCTTCGGTTAGGAGTTCACTTGCTTGAAGGTACACTCAGGCACACTTTTCTATGTTTCCTTATTTCCTTCCCTGACTGGACTTTCTCCCCGTTGGAGCCCTTAGACTTACAGAGTCCTACTATTCCAACTACGGTTGTTGAGATATGACTGTGAATACACTTCAACTGAAAAGACCATATACAACACAGCATGCTCAGTTATATAACAAAGGAGAGTACATACTATTACAGTATATAAGTGAATTTCCAACTCCTAGTGTAGTAATACTCTATTGTCTTTTATATTTTGTTACAAAACTGTCATTTCTTTCCTGTATTTGGTGTTATATAACTATGAATACTAATCGTTTTGTCTTTTATCTCAAGGCTGATATACATAACGCTTCTTTTAGTTATACAGTGTAAAGAAATATGGGCTCCGGGAGTGTCATTAGGGCTACTGTACATCAGTTAATTGCCACTTTTCAGCATTTTCTGGTGTCTCAGTTACTTGACCTTCATAAATGGCAGGGTCTGTCTGTACACAATGCATAGAGAAACTAGAGGGGCACTCAGTAGAGCATGCAAAGCAGTCTTATTTTGTTCTTAACTCCACTGCGTACTTTTACTTCAATGTATTTTCTTCAATACCTAATGGATTTGTCCTTGAGTCATACCCCTACATGTCCACTAAGTTTCGTTGAAATTGATTCATTAATTTTTGCAAGATGTTGTTCACAAACAAAAAATAAACTGGCAAAATATTTGCCATTCACTTAACATTGCGATTATTTTCAAAGTACAGTACTCCTGCGTACTTGTACTCTGATGTACTTTATCCATAAGGCTACAGATTTATCCTTGTGTCATACCCAACATGACTACCAAGTTTAGTCAAAATTGGTACAGTAGTTTTTGTGTAACGTTGCTCACAAACAAACAAGTAAATAAACTAAGAAACAGATTTTAACGAAGGCAATAACAAAAATCAAGTAAGGTAACTAACAAATACATAACCGGAGAGGTACTCCATAGAGTGCAGACCTCCACCAGGGCAGCTTATTTCTTCACCTTTTGGACTCATTATGGACGTTTTGCTCGTCCGTGACATTGACTTTTCAAAATTTAATAATTTCCAGCTCTTTACATAACAGTTTAAAATCCCTGCGAGTTTCATTACTTTACGATTAGAATTATGGCAGTATCGTTGATGACTGGAATTTTACCTTTTGATTAACCTTGGCCTTCAATCTTAACATGTACAGATTGGTGTGGATTTTTATACACTCAAATATCAACCAAGTTTGAAGTCTCTGTGACAACCATGTTCAAACTTATAGCTGATTACGTGAATTGGACATTTTGCTTGACTGTGACCTTGACCTTGACCTTCCAAAATTTTACCACTTCCAGTTTTTTTACATAACAGTTAATCCCTGCAAGTTTCATTACTCTACGACTAAAATTATGGCCAGGAAGGTGTTCACAATCAAACAGGAGGTATAACGTCCTTCCAACTTCGTTGGCGGAGGTAACAAAGTAAAATAAATACAGTAAATAAAAAGAATTTTAATACTAAATTTTTATACTCCACCTGATTTTTATATTGCTTCTTCTCTAGAAGCTCAGTTTAATCTGACCTTAACCCATAAACTTTTAATCTCCTATTTTCTTCCCTTCAATAAACACATGCTGTTTATAAAAGAATAAGATAAATAACAAAGTAAAACAAATAGATAAATATCTATAATACTTAGTAGTCATGTACCTCCCTATGAAAAAATCAAGACTGCTAGCATTCACTCCATATTCAGTACCACAAATATTTAGTGGATGGTATAGTCTGAGATCTGAATGCAAAGGATGAGCAGTACATTGGAGCATTTTATCCAACGTGTACAAACTAATTGATGACATAGTCAGAGATTAGTACCATGATCAGGATTAATTTTTTCCCACAATAAGAAGGAGTCAGCTGCTGGAAACCAAGCAGGAGAAAAACATTCAAAACATAGTAGAAAAAAAGAATTAGGCCATTTCTTCAGGAGAGAAAAGTATCCATGAACCTTGAAAATGTTAATTTTTGTGAAGCTGAAGAAGAGATAAACTAGATATGCTTCTCAAAAACAAATTTGCAATCATGCATGACGCTGCAAACTTTTAATTATAGAAGGACCTCAACTTAACAACATTCAGATACAAACACCAGCCGCCCGTTGAGATACTACCGCTAGAGAGCTATGGGGTCCTTTGACTGGCCAGACAGTACTACATAGGACCCTTCTCTCTGGTTCGTTTCTTTCCCTTTGCCTAGACAGACACCGAATAGTCTGGCCTATTCTTTACAGATTCTCCTCATTCATACACCTGACAACACTGAGATTGCCAAATAATTCTTCTTCACTCAAGGGGTTAACTACTACACTGTAATTGTTCAGTGACTACTTTCCTCTTGGTAAGGGTAGAAGAGACTCTTTAGCTTTGGTAAGCAGCTCCTCTAGGAGAAGGACACTCCAAAATCAAACCATTGTTTTCTATTCTTGGGTAGTGCCATAGCCTCTGTACCATGGTCTTACACTGCCTTGGGTTAGAGTTCTCTTGCTTGAGGGTACACTCGGGCACACTTTTCTATTTAGCTTCTCTTCCTCTTGTTTTGTTAAAATTTCTATAGTTTAAATAGGAAATATTTATTTTGATATTGTTACTATTCTTAAAATATTTTATTTTTCCTTATTTCCTTTTCTCACTGGGCTATTTTCCCTGTTGGGGCCCCTGGGCTTCTAGCATCCTGCTTTTCCATCTAGGGTTGTAGCTTAGCATTTAATAATAATAATAATAATAATAATAATAATAATAATAATAATAATAATAATCCAAGTGAAATCATAAATCTCAGATAATGTATCAAACATTCATAATGAAATACAGTGATAAAACAATATTATACAATTCAATGCAGTAAGACAACATTTGCAATATTAAAAAGGGACTATTTGGTGAACTTTGCAGCTGAAACTCGTAGGGATGCGTACTAGGCTACGCCTACCCTAAGCAAAATCTTTTTTAAAAATTAACAAAATTTAACTTATAAACAACTTCTTGGGACCTATTAAATTTGTAAGTTGAGGATCCAGTGCCTAAAACCTACTAAAAATCATGCTTTGAGTTCTGTTAACCTTTTTACCCCCAAAAGGACGTACTGGTACGTTTCACAAAACTCATCCCTTTACCCCCATGGACGTACTGGTACGTACTTGCAAAAAACTGCTATTTAAATTTTTTTTTGCATATTTTTGATAGTTTTTTGAGAAACTTCAGGCATTTTCCAAGAGAATGAGACCAACCTGACCTCTCTATGACGAATATTAAGGCTGTTAGAGCAATTTGGAAAAAATATACTGCAAAATGTGCTTGAAAAAAAATTAACCCCAGGGGGTTAAGGGTTGGAAATTTCCAAATACCCTGGGGGTAAAAGGGTTAAGGTATAATTTCCTTCGCTATAATTTGCACCATACACAGACTTCCGATAAATCTTCGTTATGAGATTCAACAACCGCATGTCTATAGCCTAATCAGAAGATAGGGTCAACGGGAGAGTACCATCATCCTCGGTGAGTACCATCATCTGCATAAGCAACAGGTTTTCATCAGGGCCAAGTTACATATTGTGCATATATTTAATACAAGTAGAGTACAGTAGTGTAAAGGGCCAAGAACGCTAACTAGAGGATCACCATAAAATAAATTCCTATCGTTACTATGGTACGCATCAAGAACTACTCTACGCTATTTTAAATATTCAATAACCCTAGAAAATAATCCATCAATTCCCATCTGTCTAAGCATGAAAATAATAACCTAATGATTAACCCAGTTGAAAGCAGCACCAATATTACAATCTTGGTGACCTGATTTTATAGAGTCCTGTGTTACACTGGATAATGGAAAAGAAGCACTGCAATCATCCAGGTCCTTGTAAAGGTAAATTAAAGACTGGAGATAAGACATAATTTAAGCACTTTGGACAACAGATATTCAAAGTCTTTAGTTAAGATAGGAGTTACTGAAATTGGATAGTATTTAATCTGGTAGTATTATACCCTCATTCACTCATCATAAGCTCAGCAAATAAGAGTATAGGTCAATTTTTTAGCAAAATTAAAGATGAATTGAAAATAAAAACACAATTACTTGGAAACTTCTAACAAAGTTGTAAACACATTATCGTCATGATAAAATATCTGGCACAAAGATGGCGTTTGTAAATTGGTTTATCTTTCTAAAATGATTCTTACCACTAAAAAAAATTGCTGAATTTTCAAATGCTTAGGACATACAGATTTTGCTTTCTCAAGCAGCATGAAAAAACATCTAATGATATAAAAACCAATTAAGAAAAACAGATCAGATTCCACACAAAAAATTATGATAAGCATCCCATTCCATAAAAATGATTATGAAAAGGATTAGATTTAAAAAAAAAAAAAAAAACAATCACAAAAAGGATCATCAAATTGCACTCACATCTTTGAGGGAGTCAATTCCAGCCATTTTCTCAAAAGTTATAGCGGAATGCTCTGGAAGTTTCTGTTTCTTCTTCTTCTTAATAATTGCCTCCTCTATATCTTCGTCCCTCTCCCTCTCCCGCTTCTTCTTCTTTCTTGAACTCTGAAGAGATTAAAATAAAGGATTAAGATAAATTTCTAGCACATTTTTTTCGACTCTGAAGAAAGATTTAAACACTGTAGCTGAAAAAAACAGGAAGCAGATGCAGAAATCTATTGTATATTTTTTCATCTTTTCCCTGTTTTCTTTATTAATTTAAGTTTTTATAAGCCAAACCATGACCAATTTAAGAATCTATAAGCCTAAAAATTAATATCTTAAGATTTTATAAGCCAAAAAAACTATACAGTATTATGATTATATAAGCCCAAAATAAGAACATTTCAAGATTTTATACGCCCAAAAAATTGCTGTCAGGATCAGGAATCGAAACCTATTTTACAATGAGCAATGACATAACGTGTCAACCTACTTACATTGACGTTTTGTTTCATAATTAACAAAGGAATATCCATACATATACCAAGGCACTTCCCCCAATTTTGGGGGGTAGCCAACATCAAACAAATGAAACAAAAAAGGGAACCTCTCCTCTCTACGTTCCTTCCAGCCTGCCAAGGGACTCAACCGAGTTCGGCTGGTACTGGTAGGGTGCCACAGCCCACCCTCCCCCGTTATCCACCACAGATGAAGCTCCGTAACGCTGAATACCCTACTGCTGCTACCTCCGCAGTCATCCAAGGCACCGGAGGAAGGAGCAGGGCCGACCGGAACTGCATCACAATCGCTCGCCATTCATTCCTATTTCTAGCATGCTCTCTTGCCTCTCTCACATCTATCCTCCTATCACCCAGAGCTTCCTTCACTCCATCCATCCACCCAAAACTTGGCCTTCCTCTTGTACTTCTCCCATCAACTCTTGCATTCATCACCTTCTTTAGCAGAGTCATTTTCCATTCTCTCAACATGGTCAAACCACCTCAACACATTCATATCCACTCTAGCTGCTAACTCATTACTTACACCCGTTCTCACCCTCACTACTTCGTTCCTAACCCTATCTACTCGAGATACACCAGCCATACTCAAGACACTTCATCTTAAACACATTCAATTTCTGTCTCTCCGTCACTTTCATTCCCCACAACTCCGATCCATACATCACAGTTGGTACAATCATTTTCTCATACAGAACTCTCTTTACATTCATGCCCAACCCTCTATTTTTGATACACACAACATGGACTCCAGCATAAACAAACATATTTAAATGTCTGTTGATCCAAATTATAGAGAAAAGGATTATCAGCAAATGACCAATTCCGATTGAATGTTTTAGAGTTCTCTGGCACCCTGACATCGAAGGTCATAACAACATCGTTTCGTTATACATGAGGAATAATAGAATATTCACTTCTATATAAGTGAAGATGACCTTATAAAATCTAAATAGCTTTTAGAAGACCTGCTTCGGAAATAAATTTTAAAATACCACTAGCATAAGACAACACATCCTACCCAAGAACCTTAGCAAGGATGAACCTGCCAGCCTAACCTCGAGCGTCAAACAAATATCTATTTCTTACAGTGCTAAAAGTGGGTCATTTGGTCAACAAATGCCTCACTGTCAAAGGTACCAAATAGTCGTCACAATACAGCTGGTGTTGGCCAGTCATCAGAAACTCGGGTGTCAAACGAGCGTGACCAATGCAGAGACGACAAAGAGCAGTCTCCCACTTTTGGGCAATCATGTTATACCTCAAAGGAGATATAACATTTGTTACGTCTCTCATCTTATTTCCAACTAAACTATCGAGAGATATCTAAGAAGTAATTCTGTATACAAATAGTAAGAAAAATTATAATTTACTGTAGCAAAATTTTCTACTACTGATTGTTAACAAGATATCAATTACAATTAAAATGGACATAAGATGAAATAAACAGAAAAAAAAAATGACAAATTTATAAGTAATTTGTATCTTTCCCTAACATACAAACCTGGAGCTATTTATAGCGATATACTTTCGGCGAAGCTTTGACGAGCCATGATAATTTTACCATGGGGGGTAACGCGCTACCGCGCTCACTAACACATCTAGGCTGAGCAAACACTTTTGCTTTCTGGCAGGTCTTCTTGGGGAACAAGGCTGGAGGGCCAATTTGTATAAATAGCTACAAGTTTGTAAGTTAGGAAAAATACAAATTAGAAATACCAGGGACGAGAAAGGTGCAGTTGGAATGGTTGGCGCTGTGTGATGGGACAGGTCTCACAGAGTGGTAAACCCTGATCCGCTGCTGCCACGTCACACAACGCTGGTCTACCATGTGATGCGGCATAGGACCAAGGAGGCGCAAGATGACCAAACCCAGAGGGGGGGGGGGAACTCATGGAACGTAAAAACTCCCAGTAGCGAGGGTTACAAGAGCCCAGGGGCCCAGCGTAACCGGCGCAAAGAGAGCCCACAGGCTCAGCGTAACACCTGTCATGAGAACCTGAAGGCTCAATGTGACAAGGAGGGTTATGCGAGCGCAAAGGCTCAGAGTGACAAGAGTTTGAAGACTATGTTATGAGAGCCGTAAGGCTTAACATAACAGAGGTTAAGAGAGCCCAAAGGCTCAGCGTAACGTGGGTCACGAGAGCCCAAAGGCTCAGTGTGACACCGATCACGAGAGCCCAAAGGCTCAGCGTGACACTGATCACGAGAGCCCAAAGGCTCAGCGTCACGCCGATCACAAGACCCCAAAGGCTCAGCGTAACCACGGTTGCGAGAGCCCGAAGGCTCTACGCAATGGGAACCCAAAGGCTCTACGCAATGGGAACCCAAAGGCTCTGCGCAATGGGAACCCAAAGGTTCTATGCAATGGGAACCCAAGGGTTCCGGGCCACGAGAACACAAAGGTTCAGCATGATGAGAGACACGAGAGCCCAAGGGCACAGGGTTGCAAGAGCCCGAAAGCTCAAGGCAACGGGAACCCAAAGGTTTCAGGCCAAAAGAACCCGAAGGCTCAGCGTGACGAGGATCGGAAGGTTCCGGGTTACAAGAGCCCGAAGGCTCTACATAACCAGAGCCCGAAGGTCCCGGGTAGCGAGAGCCTGAAGGCTTGGGGTCATGCAAGCCCACTGCGAGACCGTCACGAGACCCTGAAGGGTTAATGTGACTTGAACCCGAGGGGGAGAAGCACACCCGGAGTGACACACAGATAGAAACTCCCTCACCTGACATTCCTCTGAAGGGGAATGTCTTGCAGAAACTGCGCAAGGGAGAGACTGCGCACGAAGCTCGGAAGCCTCCTCTCCCAAAGAAGAGGTTTGTCCTCCCGAAGGAGGACATTGCCTAGGATTCAGCTCCGGCCCCGCTCTTGGGGGATAAGCATAGGCGAAGGGAGACTGCTCATGAGTAGTTCTCTTTCCCCCAGAGGGGAAACATGCCTCAGACTCTGCTCTTCCACTGCCCCAGGTGGAGTAGCAATGTCTTTGGCGTCGATCGCAGGGAACCAGAAGTCTGATTGATGGGCAGCAGCGCCTGCTCCCACAGGAGAAGGGTTAGCCCTCAAAGAGGAAGAAGTCTCTCCTCTCTTCCCATAACTGAAGGAATCCGAAGAGGACGTCCTTAGAAAGGGGGGGGGGGGCATCAACGTCCATTGATGGGCGAAAAGACAAATGGTTAAATATCGACCAGGCGCTCCCCAGAGGAAGGTGCAGGATCGACTCACTAGAGGAGTCAGTAAAGTCTGTTGACCTACGAGGTAGGCCTGGCGTAACCAGGGCTGCGCTGCTACTCGACCATTCCCCAGAGAGAACCAGCTAAGAAATAGCTACGGGAGGAGATTGGGGGCTGAAGAAGAGGACCGCCGTTTCTTCGATTTCGAGGATGACACCAAAGGCAAAGAATAGCCCTTAGACTTCTTCTTACGCTGCCCAAACCCCGGACAGGTGTCATCCCGTGAACACCAGCGGCTCTGGCAAGCCGGACACAGCAGGTGGGGGTCTGTCTCCATGGCGGAAATGAAGGTACCACAAGAGCAGCCTTTGGAACCAGGAAAGGTAGATATGGGACTCAAGAAAACCACATGCACACTTGAAAAGACAAAGCACAAACAATTAGTAAACAAGGCAAGTCTAAAGCGGAAGAGATAGGCAGTACGACCATCCTCTACCGAGCCAGAAAGAGAAGTGGTTACTCAGCCCAGGTGTGTGAGTGAGCAGGGGTAGCCAGCTACCCCTACCCCAACCCGATTACTAGCAGTTGGGGTGGTTAGCCCTCGCTAAAATTATCATGGCTCGTCTTTCAGCTTTGCCGAAAGTATATCCCTATACATAACATAGGGTTTGTATTTGTTGGAACAAATGGAATTTACCGGATAAGATATGATTAATTTTTCCTGAAGTTCACGACTGTGAACACAAAACTATGAATATCTATTTAAGGGCTCTTTTAATAAGTGAAATTTCAGTTAAGTTCTAAACTGTACCTATGCTAACTTTAAAATCACAACACATAAAATATACCTTTATATCAATAAAATTATGGCTAAACCATACTTTACAGTACTCTTACTAATACTTAAACATTCCAAACTATTCCCAATCATGGTTAGCTAGTTAACTGCTGTCATTCTTTCTACATCCCCCTTTTCTATCGGCTAAAAAAGAAAAAAAGTACCAGGTTGCATACAACTTCCCGAATGAGACGAGCTAACCTATTCAAGTACTGAAATTCCTCCCTTCAAATCAATGTTTCATATAATTACATACTCGAAAAAATTTGCAGGCTACGTCACGAAGTGCTCTTCTGAGATTGGTTTTCAGGCAAAAACATTCTCACTAAATAAAGTGATGTTAAATAATAAAGTAGTGTAAATCTAACATAAATAACAATGAAGAATTTAAGACCATTTTTCCACATTGAAATCTGATATGTAGCTACAGTAATATGCTCCAGACAAGGGATATCTAAATAATTCAATATAAGAAAGCTTTGAATTATTTACGTACATATCAAATCTATAAAAACAAAATATAAATACCCACCTTTCGGTCATTGTCTTGACTAAACTTTCCAACTCCATTGACATCATTTTTTCTGGAAGAAAAGAGAAAACAAAGAAATGAAATCACCATAATTAAACAGAAAAATAAACTAGGAACAGCATATAACAAATTCTTTAGAAAATTGCATCCAAACGGTATTTTGTCCGTTTTGTTGTAAAGAGTAATATACTGTACTCTCAAGATCAAATTTACACTTCTTCAGACAAGAAACAACATTTGGTCTATATCATTTCCCAACGCACTTTCCTTTACTGTTAAATTCTTATCTCACTCGCTAAAAGATTACCAGCCAAAATAAGAGACAAAACATTTTGACCATCCAAATATTGTTTTACCAATACAAAATATCCTATATCTTACCTAAGAACTTTACAATCTGAACTCTCTTCACATAACAACTAGAATCTCGAGTGCTTATGCCTGATTAGTAACATAGATGACATTAATAACAAATGATTTCATGTTGAACATTTTGACATTAGTCTCTGTTTATAGTTTATTTATGACATATCACTTTTAATGTTGTTACTAATCTTAACCCTTTTACCCCCAAAGGACGTACTGGTACGTTTCACAAAACTCATCCCTTTACCCCCATGGACGTACCGGTACGTCCTTGCAAAAAAATGCTATAAAATTTTTTTTTTTTATATTTTTGATAATTTTTTGAGAAAATTCAGGCATTTTCCAAGAGAATGAGACCAACCTGACCTCTCTATGACAAAAATTAAGGCTGTTAGAGCAATTTAAAGAAAATATACTGCAAAATGTGCTGGGAAAAAAATAACCCCTTGGGGGTTAAGGGTTGGAAATTTCCAAAGAGCCTGGGGGTAAAAGGGTTAAGATATTTCATATTCTTTATTCAATACTTCGCATATAGTTTATTTATTACCTTATTTCCTTCCCTCCTGAGCTATTTTCCCTGCTGGAATCCTTGGTCTTATGGGTTCCTGCTTATGCAACTTGGTTTGTCGCTTAGCTAGTAATAATAATAATAATCTAATAATACCTGAAAATCATTCATACAGTACACTGTTTTCCCTGCTCTACTTTCCTAACTACTAATTCTAGGAGGCTGACGTGTCCTAGAATCTCAATGCTACAGATTCGTCACCCTGTTTCTGTTGTTCTTATTCACTAATGACAGGTAGGTAGTAGGTAGTGAAAGTTTTTATAGTAATTCATTTAGGTTGGCCAGGGTATCAGCCAACCGTTAAGATACTACCACTAGGTAGTTATGGGGTCCTTTGACTGACTAGACAGTACTACATTGGATCCTTCCCTCTGGTTACAGTTAATTTTCCTTTTGCCTATACATACACCGAGTAGTCTGGGCAATTCTTACAAGAATCTCCTCTGTCGTCATACATCTGACAACACTGAGATTACCAAACAATTCTTTACCCACTTACCTCTTGGTAAAGATAGAAAAGACTCTTTTGCTATAGTAAGCAGTTCTTCTAAGAGAAGGACACTGCAAAATCAAACCATTGTTCTCTAATCTTAGGTAGTGCCATAGCCTCTGTACCATGGTCTCATACTGTCTAGGGTTATAGTTTTCTTGCTTGAGGGTACACTCGGGAACACTATTCTATATCTAATTTCTCTTCCTCTTGTTTTGTTTAAACATTTTATAATTTATATGGGAAATGTTTATTTCAATGTTGTTACTTTTCCTAAAATATTTTATTTTTCCTAGTTCCTTTCCCCACTGAGCTTTTTTCCCTGGTGGAGCCCCTGGACTTATAGTATCCTGCTTTTCCAACTAGGGTTGTAGCTTAGCAAGTAATAATAATAAATCCTGTCCTTGTCTTATCCTTTTTGATAACATTACTTCTTTGGCAAAACCTATATAACAGAGTACTCGTTCTTTTTTTTTATTTTTTGGCAATATTCAAAACTTAAATGAATTACTATAACAACTTCCACGATCAAATGCCAAAGAAAACCCAATCTGACTCTAAACATGTCTTAGATTCTCCAGCACCATGTCCTGGGAGGCCATTTAACCCGTAAATAAAACTTGGGGAAAACCCCAAAGTTGCATAATTAAGATAAAAGTAAAGAGGTTCAGCAATGGAACGTAGGTATACTATAAGGTTAAAAAGCGAGTACAGCTTTGCAAAGCTCTTCAAGTTGACATGGTTTAAAGGTTTAAAGGCCTCTCATGAATGGCAGAGACAAGGGACAGTGACTTTGCCCTATCAAGTAGGACAATGCCACAGAGATTGACCATATATACATAAGATCAGCACCCAAGACCCTCTCTCCACCCAAGCTAAGACCAAGGAGTGACAGACAATGGCTGCTAATGACTCAGCAGACCTACAGGCTCCCCCAAATCCCCCATCCTTAGCTCAAAAGGATTGTGAGGTTGCACCAACCAAAGAAATTAATGAGTTTGAGTGGGGCTCGAACCCCCAAAAAATCCAGTCAGGGATGTTACCACATATGCCACCACAACCCTGAAACGCGTAAATTGTGGGACCCAAGTAAGCTACTCACTCGTAGGCCAATATCTTTCACTGAAGTAGTGGCACTAGTGCCCACATCATTGCTGTCCTTATGAAATAAGGATGTAGTGTTTTGGAGAACATATAGTCTAACAGCTGAACCGTCAACAGCCATTGTCTGGTTCTCTCTAGTCTTAGCCTTGCCTCTGCCACTCACGAGCAACCCTCTAAACAATTATCGACCAGTAATCTGATTACATTATTTGTAAGGGCACTTAATTGTCTTAGCCACCATTCAGTAGCACAGATATGAATCCTTGGCAGTTATCGACCAGTAATATGATTACATTATTTGTAAGGGCACTTAATTGCCTAGGCCATCCTTCAGTAGCATAGATAAGAATCCTTGGCAGTTATGACACAAAGTTCTGCTAAACTTCCTCTCTATAATACAGTCGGACATCGTTAATGGCAGTTTTGGTTTTTCGCTATTAAGAATTTCATTCCTAATAGTTGGCCACAGCATTGGGATAGCCTATGCAATACCTATTAAATAAAAATTCTCATAAAAATCGTGATAAAATTCAAGCCGGGCGATGATTTCAAATAGCCAGCTCTCCTTTACACTGTGAGCGCTGTGCGCAACTACCTACGTCTCTCTGTGCAGTATATATCCATCTACTGTGGTAAGAAATTATAGCTATATTTGAAATAAATCAGATTTTGGTTAAACTGGTGTTTCACTTAACTGTATCCAATAACAATGCATGTAATATTCACGTTTTAGTATCATTTTTATACTTAAAACATAGCAAATTATAATCATGCATTGTTTACATTTGAATCAGCTGACCAACCT
Source organism: Palaemon carinicauda (assembly GCF_036898095.1). Classification (NCBI taxonomy): domain Eukaryota; kingdom Metazoa; phylum Arthropoda; class Malacostraca; order Decapoda; family Palaemonidae; genus Palaemon; species Palaemon carinicauda. The sequence continues at coordinate 74,616,445 of NC_090760.1, forward strand.
GCGTGGTCCATCATCAACCTATATTCACTTTCACGATATCATCCCACTGATATGACCATTCACTTTCACGGAATTACCTCACTGACATAACCCATCATGCATATTAGTATGATATCTCCTTTACATTATCATTGCCCGTCGCTTATTGTTATTATATCCTTAATACTTTTCCCAATTTCTTCCTAAATCCCTTTCGTACATTTACTTTGCTCTCCCACACACATCTACAATGTATCTTTCTAACTCTCTTGATTCTCTCTATTTTTCGCAATTTTATTCATCTTTTTTCTAGCCTCCATCCGTCATTTTCATCTTATTAATCATTCTAAACCCCTTTCTTATCCCTCATTCCATCTATTCCCATTCCTATTTTTCACTTCTCACATTTGCCAAATTCCTTGATTTCGCTAATTTATTTGAATTAGCGTAAATCTGGCAGAGGGGATGTGCATGAAGAAGGAACTTGGCTACCGCCTCCCCCTGTCTCGTGTCTTTGTCATATTGTTTCTTCCTTCTCTTCCCCTGTTCTCCCTGGTGTTTCACTTAATTGTATCCAATAATAATGCATGTAATATTCACATTTTAGTATCGCATTTATAATTAAAAACAGCGAATTATAATCTTATGTATTGTTTACATTCAAATCAGCTGATCAACCCTGCTTAGTCCGTCGTCAACCTCAATTTTTGGATCAAGTAACTCCCTTATTATTAACGCATGCTACCGAAGGATATTTCATATTTCTAAAAGAAACAATTATTACTTGATCTATCATTTTCCAATTACCGAACTAATTTCAATAGTTTTATTTGAAATACTTCTCTCGTATTTTATTCACTTGTACTGTGAGTTGAATCGCATAACGTTAACCGGAGTTTCCTTCATGCTGCCCATGCACAATATTTTAAAGTATATAGGTCTGTGGTGCTTAATCACATATCCTCAATAGAGACTCACCAAAGAAACAAAGATTTCATTCATTCCAGACACACACACTTGCAGATTTTTTGTTCCATTTAAAAGAAACAATTATCATCGAGATTCGTATAGTTTTTGTTTATAAAATAAGCTGTCTTTCTGTTTAGGAAAGAATAGATATACAGTAACATACTGCGCAAGGGACAACACATAAAAAGTTGCGTTGTTAGCGGCGTAGGCTACTTGTGTGAACGAAAACACCGAACATTTACAGTAAGTACAGTTAAGCTGTACTGTAGCAATATTACTGTATATATATTAAAGTAATATACACTACAGTATCAGTGAGTATTAGGTTACAATACAGTATTACTAGATAGGAACAACTTTTGCTATACAGAACAGAAACTGGATGATGACGACTCAGTACACTTTATATTAGCACAATACAGTACTGTACTGTAAGCTTACTGTGTCCAGTATGTAGTGTACATGTGTGCAAATGTGCTGTACACTGTACATATGATTATAAACTGTTTTATAAACCAAATTAAAACATTATTAAGCCGTATTTACTGTGTTAATCATCAGCTCTGGCACCTGCTCGTGGTAAGAGTCAATGACATTTTAGGTTAGGAGTTAGCCCACCCTAGTGCAGTATCTATTCGAATAAATTCACTTTACGTATCTGTGTCTGTAATATTACAATCGCGAATAACGAGGCCTCACTGTACTGTACTCTTCATGCCATCTTGAGATTCATCTTTTAATTTTATGGGAAAGAAGAGCTCAGACTCACAAAACTCCCTACAATCATTTCTAATTCTCAGCTGAATTTCATCATTAAGTCTCAAAATTTTATTACCTTTCGTAAGTTTAAAAATAACTCTGTTTCTGTCAAAGCTTATCTTCACTAGCCATTCCAAGATTTGATATTTGATGCTACCAAAAAAAACCTTTTTTTATTTTACAAATGTTCAATAAGACTTGAAATTCCAGTTTTCTTATTTGTGATTTGGTTAGAGTACCAAAAACCATGAGAACATGATGGTGCCCATTTGGTTAAAGTATCAAAAAACAATCAGAACTTGATGGTGCTCCAACTTATAAAATTTTCTTTAAATAAGATGTATTTTTCCCAGGTACTGTATACAGATCCAAGTCATTTAAACGTGGTTAACTTTAGCGTGAGCTGGAGACGACTGATGGAAAGTTATCTAGGATCTGGCAGCTTCTCTCCACCAGAGCATTGGGTGGAGAGGGTCTAGCTTCCACAGGTTATGTCATTGTAACTCAAAACGCTGTCCTGTTCGAACGTATGTTTGTGCATCTGGCCTTTAAAGCTTTCTTTCTTTGTGTTCAACTGTTTTCTATCATTTCAGTATTAGCGCAAAGCAAGTCTGTGTGATGAGGACATGTCCAGCAACTCTTTGCCCTTTCAAGGTCTATCATATACTGTATTGTTTTTCTAATACATTTCACTGCAACATTATTAAAGCATTTTCTGTAAGTGAGCAGATGGAATAATATTAAACATAAATGACATCCAATTACCTGGGAGTAGAGCTCTTTGCCTTGTACATGTTCTTCAAAGTGTCATTCATGCTGCCGTTGACCTGAAAGAAACAAGTAATAAATGAAGCTGAAACCATCTGCTCGAGGTTAGGATAACGGACAAACGACTTGTTTCAGAAACCAGGCAAAAAACTTCAGCTACTGGTTCTTCATGAAACCGACCGTTTTCAATCAAAACTATAAAAAAAAAACCAAGCTCGGCTTTCAAAGCAATAACTGAAAACACTAGCACAGTGTTTTAAACTAATTAAACATCAGTTTTTTTTAAACCCTAAGAAAACAGCTGCTTTTTTAAACCAAATTAAAAAGAAAATCTGAAGTAATTAAAAGTATCAAGAACATACTATGATATTTATATTCATCAGACATTACAGTCTGAACTGCATGCAATCTCTCGACATGATTTCAATGAGCCTTTGCTGAGAAAAAAAATAAAAATTATATTTTAATTATAAAATAAATTTTTGAATATACTTACCCGGTGAATATATAATAGCTGCAACTCTGTTGCTCGACAGACAAAAAACAGTAAAAACTCGCCAGCGATCGCTATACAGGTTGCGGGTGTGCCCACCAGCGCCAACTGTCGGCCAGATACCATACTCGATGTAAACAAAGACTCAATTTCTTCTCATCCCACTGCGTCTCTATTGGGGAGGAAGGGAGGGTCGTTTAATTTATATATTCACCGGGTAAGTATATTCAAAAATTTATTTTATAATTAAAATATCATTTTTAAATATTTAACTTAGCCGGTGAATATATAATAGCTGATTCACACCCAAGGAGGTGGGTAGAGACCAGTTAAATATGTTTACATCTTACAAGCTAAGAGTTTTTATTTCATTTTGGAAGTTATCAATATAACAAAAAACAAAATAAATAGGTACCTGGTAAGGAAGTCGACTTAGACGATTACTCTGCCTTGTAAGTACGTCTTCCTTACGGAGCCTCGCGATCCTCTTAGGATGCTGACAGACCTCTAGGAGCTGAAGTATCAAGGGCTGCAACCCATACAACAGGACCTCATCAAACCCCTAATCTGGGCGCTCTCAAGAAATGACTTTGACCACCCGCCAAATCAACCAGGATGCGAAAGACTTCTTAGCCTTCCGGACAACCCATAAAAACAACATTAAAAACATTTCAAGAGACAGATTAAAAGGATATGGAATTAGGGAATTGTAGTGGTTGAGCCCTCACCCACTACTGCACTCGCTGCTACGAATGGTCCCAGTGTGTAGCAGTTCTCGTAAAGAGACTGGACATCTTTTAAGTAAAATGACGCGAACACTGACTTGCTTCTCCAATAGGTTGCGTCCATTATACTTTGCAGATCTATTTTGCTTAAAGGCCACGGAAGTTGCTACAGCTCTAACTTCGTGCGTCTTAACCTTAAGCAAAGATCGGTCTTCCTCACTCAGATGTGAATGAGCTTCTCGTATTAACAATCTGATAAAGTATGACAAGGCATTCTTTGACATAGGCAAGGATGGTTTCTTAACTGAACACCATAAAGCTTCAGATTGGCCTCGTAAAGGTTTAGTACGATCTAAATAGAACTTAAGAGCTCTAACAGGGCATAAGACTCTTTCTAGTTCATTGCCTACGATCTCCGATAAGCTGGGAATATCGAAAGATTTAGGCCAAGGCCGAGAAGGTAGCTCATTTTTGGCTAGAAAACCAAGTTGCAGCGAACAAGTAGCTTTTTCCGACGAAAATCCGATGTTCTTGCTGAAGGCATGAATCTCACTGACTCTTTTAGCCGAGGCTAAGCATACCAGGAAAAGAGTCTTAAGAGTGAGATTTTTCAGGGAGGCTGACTGTAAAGGCTCAAACCTGTCTGACATGAGGAATCTTAGTACCACGTCTAAATTCCACCCAGGAGTAGCCAAACGACGCTCCTTAGTGGTCTCAAAAGACTTAAGGAGGCCTTGCAGATCTTTATTGTTTGAAAGATCTAAGCCTCTATGCCGGAAGACCGATGCCAACATGCTTCTGTAGCCCTTGATAGTTGTAGCTGAAAGGGATCGTCCTTTTCTCAGGTATAAGAGAAAATCAGCTATTTGGGCTACAGAGGTACTGGTTGAGGATACAGAAACTGACTTGCACCAGTCTCGGAAGACTTCCCACTTCGATTGGTAGACTCTAATGGTAGACGCTCTCCTTGCTCTAGCAATCGCACTGGCTGCCTCCTTCGAAAAGCCTCTAGCTCTCGAGAGTCTTTCGATAGTCTGAAGGCAGTCAGACGAAGAGCGTGGAGGCTTTGGTGTACCTTCTTTACGTGTGGCTGACGTAGAAGGTCTACTCTTAGAGGAAGACTTCTGGGAACGTCTACTAACCATCGAAGTACCTCGGTGAACCATTCTTTCGCGGGCCAGAGGGGAGCAACTAACGTCAACCTTGTCCCTTCGTGAGAGGCGAACTTCTGCAGTACCTTGTTGACAATCTTGAAAGGTGGGAATGCGTAGAGATTCAGATGTGACCAATCTAGGAGGAAGGCATCTATATGTATTGCTGCTGGGTCCGGGACTGGAGAGCAATAGATTGGAAGCCTCTTGGTCAGCGAGGTTGCAAAGAGATCTATGGTGGGTTGACCCCAAGTGGCCCAAAGTCTCTTGCACACATCCTTGTGGAGGGTCCATTCTGTTGGAATTACTTGCCCTTTCCGACTGAGACAATCTGCTAGGACGTTCAAGTCGCCCTGGATGAACCTCGTTACTAGGGAGATGCCTCGACCTTTTGACCAGATGAGCAGGTCCCTTGCGATCTCGTACAACGTCAGTGAGTGGGTACCTCCTTGTTTGGAGATGTACGCCAAGGCCGTGGTGTTGTCCGAGTTTACTTCCACCACTTTGCCTCGAAGGAGATACTCGAAGCTTTTCAAGGCCAGATGAACTGCCAACAGCTCCTTGCAGTTGATATGCATGCTCCTCTGACTCGAGTTCCACAGACCTGAGCATTCCCGACCGTCCAGCGTCGCGCCCCAGCCCAAGTCCGATGCGTCCGAGAAGAGAACGTGGTTGGGTATCTGAACAGCCAGGGGAAGACCCTCTCTTAGGTTGATATTGTCCTTCCACCAAGTCAGACAAGACTTGATCTTTTCGGAAATCGGGATCGAGACCGCCTCTAGCGTCTTGTCCTTTTTCCAGTGAAAAGCCAGATGGAATTGAAGAGGACGGAGGTGTAGTCTTCCTAGTGAAACAAATTGCTCCAGGGATGACAGCGTCCCTACCAGACTCATCCACAGCCTGACTGAGCAGCGTTCTTTCTTCAGCATCTTTTGGATGGAGAGCAGGGCTTGATCTATTCTGGGGGCCGACGGAAAAGCCCGAAAAGCTTGACTGTGAATCTCCATCCCTAAATACAGAATAGTTTGGGATGGGACCAGCTGCGACTTTTCCAAATTGACTAGGAGTCCCTATTCCTTGGTCAGATCTAGAGTCCACTTGAGATCCTTCAGACAGCGACGACTGGAAGAGGCTCTGAGAAGCCAGTCGTCCAAATAAAGGGAGGCTCGGATGTCCGATAAGTGGAGGAATTTGGCCACATTCCTCATCAGCCTCGTAAATACGAGAGGAGCTGTGCTTAGGCCAAAGCACAGGGCCCGAAACTAGTAAACCACATCTTCGAAGACGAATCTCAGAAAAGGTTGGGAGTCTGAGTGAATGGGGATGTGGAAGTAGGCGTCCCTTAGGTCTAGCGAGACCATCCAGTCTTCCTTTCTGACCGCTGCTAAGACTGACTTTGTGGTCTCCATGGAAAACTTCGTCTTTATGACAAACACATTCAGAGCACTGACGTCTGGCACCGGTCTCCAACCTGTCTTCTTTGATACTAGGAAGAGACGGTTGTAAAACCCCGGTGATTGAAGGTCCGAGACTTTGACCACCGCTCCCTTCTCTAGCAAAAGAAACACTTCCAGTTTCAGGGCTTGTCTCTTTTCTTCCTCTCTGTACCTGGGAGAGAGATCGATGGGGGACGTCGCTAGAGGGGGTTTGCGTACAAAAGGGATTTTGTACCCCTCTCTGAGTAACCTCACAGATTGTTGATCTGCGCCTCTCTTCTCCCAGGCTTGCCAGAAGTTCTTGAGTCTGGCTCCTACTGCTGTCTGAAGTTGCGGGCAGTCAGACTCTGCCCTTAGAGGACTTGGATCCTTTCCTCTTCCCTCGCTTCCCTTCGGCACGAGCACCTCCCCTGCTGGAGGCTCTGCCACGAAAGGGCGGAATAAAGCGAGACGCTGGAGTGTCTATCCTCGGTCTAGCAGACAAAGTAGGCAAAGGGGGAGCTTTGCGAGCCGAGGACGCAACTAGATCGTGGGTGTCCTTCTGAACTAAAGACAAGGCAATTTCCTTAACCAAGACTTCAGGAAACAGGCACTTGGAAAGGGGAGCAAAGAGTAGCTCAGATCTTTGGCATGGCGTCACTCCAGCAGACAGGAAAGAACATAGAGACTCTCGCTTCTTCAGGACTCCGGACGTAAATGAGGCGGCAAGCTCGTTGGACCCATCACGGACGGCCTTGTCCATGCAGGACATAATGAGCAAGGAAACATCCTTATCTGCAGAAGAGATTTTCCTGCTCAGGGCTCCTAAGCACCAGTCTAGGAAGTTAAAGACTTCGAAAGCCCTAAATATACCTTTAAGAAGGTGGTCCAGGTCCGATGGTGACCAACAAATCTTCGAGCGTCTCATGGCAAGGCGGCGAGGAGAGTCTACAAGACTTGAGAAGTCGCCCTGGGCAGAGGCAGGAACTCCCAAGCCGAGAACTTCTCCCGTGGCATACCAGACGCTCGATCTAGACGAGAGTTTAGATGGGGGAAAGGCAAATGCTGTCTTTCCTAAACTCTTCTTGGTTTCTAACCAATCTCCCAACAGCCGCAAAGCTCTCTTGGATGAGCGAGAGAGAACGAGTTTAGTAAAGGCAGGTACGGTAGCAGGCACGCCTAATACAAACTCTGACGGCGGCGAACGCGGAGCCACAGAAACAAAGTGGTCAGGGAACAACTCCTTAAATACAGCCATGACTTTTCTAAAGTCCAAGGATGGTTGAGTTGCCTTAGGCTCATCAAGTTCTGAAGGTTGATCCTCTAGTGGTTCAGCAACGTCCTCATCTGATGGTTCCTCATCCGATAACTGATGAGGAAACGGCAAAGGAGTGGGCAACGTTTGACTCGCCGAGTCCGGTCGCACTGGTGCATGCGTGACGGAGCCGGACGCAGCGTCATGGAACTGCTGCACAGTCTGGGAACTGTCAACAACCATGGGTGCGCGAGGACGCACAGCGTCCACCCGAGACTGTTTAGACCGTCTGGGTTGTGCAGTCAACACCATACCGGGTTGCGGAGGTTGACGCACCGCGTCAAAACAAGTCACCTCTGATGGTTGATGAACGTCCTGAACGTCATCAACCACCTCCGTGCGTCGCCTAACGTCAACGTGCGGCTGGCAACTCACACTGGGTCGCATCGGTGGAGGTACAACCCCAACTGGTAGACGCGAGAAAGCTACCTCAGCGTCAACAGGACGCACAACAGACCGCTTGGATGGTTGTTGGCGAGAAGGTTCAGCAGCAACCTTATCCGCATTAAAGTCCTCCATCAAGGACGCAAGCTTTGACTGCATGTCCTGCAGCAACACCCATTTAGGGTCTACGGCAGCAGGTGCGGCAACAGACGGGGTGAGCGACTGAGGCGGCACAGCTTTGCCTCTCTTAGGCGGCGAGCAGTCATCAGATGACGGCAACGAGTCCGAACTGACCCAGTGGCTACAACCGGGACGTTGGACTTGTCCTGAAGGGACCGACTTACGCTTCAAAGGTCGGGAGACCTTGGTCCAAGGTTTCTTACGAGAAACACCTTCGGACGACGAGGTAAAAATGGGCTCTCTCGTCTTACGTTGGTAGGGGCGATCTTGGGGAGATACGCCTGATACCATAGAGGGAACGTCTGTTCGCTGATCAAGGCCTCTCGAACCCATGAGTCGTACGACATTGCTTCTCCCCTGGGCTTGGGAGCTTGCAAGAGGTCCCGGACTAGGAGGACGACAGGCACGAACAGACAAACCCTCAAGCGCAACACTGTTCACAACACTTTTAGAAACACTAGGCACTTTAACACTTTCCGCCGTGGCACTTTGGCACTTTAGTTCCTTTACGTCCGCCATGAGTTGATTGCGGTCACTTGCAAGGGCCTCAACTCTCTCCCCCAAGGCATGGATAGCACGCATCCTGTCTGCCATCGATGGTTCCTGAGTGCTAGGAGGGGGGTTAGGAACAACCACTACAGGGGAAGGATTAGGTTCAGGGACATGTGGAGAGGAAAAATCTACCGACCTAGAAGAACTTCTCCTTACCCTATCTCTCTCTAGTCTGCGTGTATACTTCTCAAATTCGATAAAATCGAATTCCGAAAGGCCCACGCATTCTTCACACCGATCTTCCAATTGACAGGTTTTACCCCGACAATTGGAACAAACAGTGTGAGGGTCGAGAGAAGCCTTTGGAAGACGCCTATGACAGTCCCTAGCATTACATTTTCTGAACTTGGGAACTTGTGAAAGGTCAGCCAATTTGAATTGGTCAAGGGAAAATTCCAAAAAACGATCTAAGTCATCAACAATTAATCCGATCCAAAAAAGAGTTCAAGGATTTATTTGAAGAAAAACACCTGTACTGCGAAAGCTCAAACCAAATTAAAGTACTTCACCAAATATGATGGGAAAAACTCCAGGTTTCAACAGCGAGTAAAGTACGTCTTGTCGACACGTCGACAGAGAAGAAATTGAGTCTTTGTTTACATCGAGTATGGTATCTGGCCGACAGTTGGCGTTGGTGGGCACACCCGCAACCTGTATAGCGATCGCTGGCGAGTTTTTACTGTTTTTTGTCTGTCGAGCAACAGAGTTGCAGCTATTATATATTCACCGGCTAAGTTAAATATTTAAAAATTAAAGTTACAGTACAGTACCTATGCATACTTATAAGATATAAATAAATTGTGTAAACACTTTATAAGTACAGTAAATCCCTCGCTATATTGCTCCCTCAGTACATAGGGGATTTGTAAATATATGTACTGTACATCTATATCACAACTCCTCTTTATCACGTGGGATTCTGAGGGCAGATGTTTGATATTTTTCATAATCTAATTATTTTTTGTTAAAAATTGTAATTTTTGTGCTTATAAAACTCAAAATACTGACAATTTTTAAAACAATTTGTATTTTTCCAAGCTATACAAACCTTCATATATAAGGGTTTACTCTTGAAATTGTTTTGCTATGACCAGACAAAGAAATTCTTGGCATGCTGGTAACATTGTATGGTTATCAACTGTCCACCCCAGCCGTGGGTGAGCGCACCAGCCTCATAGAGTCTGCCCACTCTTATCATGGTCTAGACTTGCGAGGTGAATGAGGCATGACATTTAAAATGACTCTAGTTTATACGGCTAGGAAAAATACAAATTGCTTTACAAATTTTTAGTTTGTTCCTATGCAGATACAAACCCTTGTCATTTATAAGAGAAGTCTTCCTTAGGTGGGAGGAAGTTTCCACAGTCTGAAGGGCGTCTATCTAGCCCTAAGACAGATAAATTATAGGTGATAACCCAACCTGGTTTGTGTGAGAGGCAGGGTCTTAATATCTGTCTCTAGGTTCAGTTGTAGTCATTGACTCGACAAGGTTTCTATCTATTTAGGTGCATGTCTTCAACATGGGCTGTCATTTGCCTCCACCTGGTGCTGTCTCTAGCTCTGTATAAAGTGTTCAGCTGTTACATTATCATTTACATCTTCCAGTAAGCTGTCCTGAAACGTTTTCCTTTGCCGGCCTCTTCCTCTTCTCCCCTCTAGGAGTATCTTTCCCGTAAAGCACGAAAGTTTGTTCTTTTCTGTTCTTATACTGTATGTCCCAGAAATTCTATCTTCCTCCTCCTTATCACTTTTAAAAGTGATCTCTCTTGATTCACTCTTCTCAATACCTCCTCAATTTTGTTAAAACAAAATGGAATTTCATTGCAAAATTGACCTACCCTACAAACTAAATATCACAAGGCAATTCTTACCTGCATAAGGATCTCTTAATAGTTGGTACGCCCAGTTGAGAGATATCAGGTCAGGGGGCAATGCAAGGAACTTATTCATTCCATTCACACATCCACTTACCCAGAGAATAACCAATGACGTTACAAAAAGTTAGTTGTTCTGTAGGACAGTAAACAGAGTAATGAAAAACTTGAACTTCCTCATTCCTGTTTTCCTGAGGCTAAACTAACTAGTTTAGCTTTTCGATCTCGTGAGATTAAAGCTCTGTTGATGGACCTTGATGCCTATGGAGGTGTAGACCCAAATGGTATTTTTCCTTTGTTTTTTATAAAGACAGCAGATTTCTTAGCTCCAAAGTTATCTGTTATTTTGCGCAAGTTAGCAAGAAGAGGAGCTTTTAGCACTAGTTGGAGAATTGGTAATGTTACTCCTCTATGTAAATGTGTTTGTGGTAGCTCAAGACCCACTGATTACCACCCAATTTCCATAACTCCCATATTATCTAAAGTTTTTGAACGTCTTCTGGCAAAACGTCTTAACAGGTTTGCTGAAGGTAATCATCTACTCCCTAGTTTGCAATTTGGTTTTCGTAAAGGCCTTGGAGCATGTGATGCCCTTCTTACAATCTCCAATGCTGTACAGAAATACCTTGATTGTGGTCGGGAAGTTCGTATGATTGGCCTTGATTTTAGTGCTGCCTTTGACCGTGTTAATCATGTGGCCCTTGTTTTCAAACTGAAACAGTTGGGAGTGGGTGGGTCGTTTCTTAGCATTATTATTGATTTTTTAAGTAATAGATCTCAAAGAGTTGTTGTTGATGGGCACCATAGTGATTATAGGAATGTGATATCCGGTGTTCCACAGGGTAGTGTTCTTGGCCCATTACTTTTCATACTATATACACATGACATGTGGTTTGGCCTTGAAAACAAGCTTGTTGCATATGCAGATGATGCTACTCTCTTTGCATCAATTCCATCCCCTGAATGTAGATCTAGGGTTGGTGAATCCCTTAATAGAGATTTAGCTAGAATTAGTGCATGGTGCAAATTATGGGGTATGAAGTTGAATCCTAACAAAACTCAAAGTATGATTGTAAGTAGGTCAAGGACGGTGGCTCCTCAACATCCGGATCTCAGTATTGATAATGTTTCTTTAAATATGTATGACTCTTTCAAAATTTTAGGTGTGATTCTCGACAGTAAATTTACTTTTGAGAAACATATAAGGTCTCTGTCTTCTTCAATTGCACAAAAAATAGGCTTATTGAGAAAGTCTTTCAAGATTTTCGGTGATCAATCTATTCTGAAGAAGTGTTTTAATTCTTTCATTCTACCTTGTTTTGAGTATTGTTCTCCTGTCTGGTCTTCAGCTGCTGATTCTCATCTTAATTTGTTGGACAGAAACTTACGGTCGATTAAATTTCTTATTTCTGATCTAGATATTAATCTCTGGCACCGTCGTTCAATTAGTTCATTATGCATGTTGCATAAGATTTTTCATAACTCTGACCATCCTTTACATTCAGATCTCCCTGGACAATTCTATCCTGTTCGTAATACTAGGCAGGCAGTTAATTCTAATAGCCAGGCCTTCTTCATCACGAGACTCAATACTACGCAGTATTCTAGAAGTTTTATTCCAGCTGTTACCAAGTTGTGGAATGATCTTCCTAATCGGGTGGTTGAATCAGTAGAACTTCAAAAGTTCAAAGTTGGAGCAAATGCTTTTTTGTTGACCAGGCGGACATGAGTCTTTTTATAGTTTATTTATAACATATTTGTTTTTGATGTTGTTAATAGTTTATATATGACATGTCTGTTTTGACGTTGTTACTTGTTTTAGAATGATTTATTGTTAATTTGTTCTCTTCATTTATTTATTTCCTTATTTCCTTTCCTCACCGGGCTATTTTTCCCTGTTGGAGCCCCTGGGCTTATAGCATCTTGCTTTTCCAACTAGGGTTGTAGCTTGGATAATAATAATAATAATAATAATAATAGGAGCAAGTCCTAAACTTTATGTTGAGAAAGTTTCAAGTGATCTGTGGGTACAGTCCTCAAGATAATGAGTCATAATGGTGGTCTGCCTGTTCCAAACCCCGGCACTAAGGACTTGGGCTACCGAGTGATTTTTTGCGGAACGTTAGGGTTTAAAGGTTTTAAAGGTTTAAAGACCACTCATGAATGGCAGAAGCTAGAGACAGTGACACTGACCTATCGAGCAGGACAATGCCCTAGAGACTGACCACATATACATATGATCAGCGCCCAAGCTCCCTTTCCACACAAGCTAGGACCAAGGAGGGCCAAGCAATGGGTGCTGATGACTCGGCAGATAGTCCTATAGGCTACCCCAAAACCTCCCATTCTTAGCTCACAAGGATGGTGAGATTACAGCGACTGAAGAAATTGATGAGTTTGAGCAGGACTCAAACATCAGTTTGGCATTCACCAGTAGGGGACGTTACCACATCGGCCACCAAAACCCTAAGCAACATAAGCTTTAGGCGGGGCCGGATTCTCCCAAGGATCTATATGCTTTGAGAATAACTTCCCGTAAACAAAAGGAGATGGCATTCTTTGCCATTCTTTATGTTGTGACTTGTACTCAAGAACAGGTTAGAAATTTTAGTACAAAATGGAGCAGTTCTCTTAAGATAACATCTAACTGACAGTGACAGACTGTTTGGATCATTAGTTACCTCTTTGATAGCCGAGATGGAAAGAGAGGAATCTGTAACTGTATCTAAAACTAAATGGTTCTAGATTTTTGCCACAAACTCAGGAACAAAGGTAAAACACAGATCTTTCCAATCCCTGGAGCGTGAAATCAAATAAGATGAGCCATGTAGCTTGCTCACACTTTTAGAAGAAACTAAGGATAAGAGAAATACCAACTTCAGGGTGAGATCTGTTTGATCCTTGATAGAAGGGTTCATAAGGTGCCATCTTGAGAGACCTTAGAACCTTAATCACACTACAAGAAGGGGATTTGAATTCCTGAGGTCGGCAAATCTTCTCAAAACTCTTAATCAATGTTGAAAGTTCCCACAAAGAGGAGAGATTGATTCCCTTCCACATGAAAAACTAGTCCCGATAGCCTTTCACCGCTGTGGCAGAAGAACTTCTCCTTTCTTAGGAATACTGGAGTCAGCAATTAGGGGAATAGTGGCCTTGAGTGGAGCAATATTCCTCGTATGACACCAATCACAGAAAAGGGACCACTTTACTCGATAGACTGCTGCTGAGGACGTACCGAGATATCCCAAAAGTTGTTTCGTAGTTGGTCTCGAAAAGCCATTCTTTCTAAGGTGCTGGAAAATCTATATCCGTGAAGAGATAGGCAGTGGAATGCGTCATGAAACTTTCTCACATGTGGCTGTTGTAGGAAATCTCAGGAGACGATCCAGGTCCGGGTACCAATCCACATGGGGCCAACTCATATTTTCAGACTCCGTTATTCTGTTCAGTACCCAACGAATCATGCAGAAAGGAGGAAAAGGCATAAAAGTCCATCTCATCCAACTGGTATTGGAAAGCTTCCTCCATTGCCATAGCTGGATCTAGGACTGGAAAGTAATACACCGGGAGTTTGTTGTCGAAATGAAAAGCGAACATGTCCAACGCTGCTAACCGCACAAAGTAAAAATCTCTTTGCCATTTGAGGAAGCAAAGATCCTTCTGAACCAACTGTCGTCCCCGGTTGGCTCAGGTTGTCTGCTATCACATTCCTCTTTCCTGGGATAAAGCAGGCAGAAAGCACTGAATTTTATCTGTGCTCAGTGATGAATCCCCATTGGAAGTTGGTATAACAGGTGGGATACTGAGCCTCCGTTTTATTTTTTATGTAGGTCACTACAGCTGTCGTTCCTAAACACAACTGAGTGGCCCTTGAACGCCTCTGAAAAGTGGAGCAATGCTAGGTATGCCACTTTCCTTTCTAGATACAGTAGTTGCTATGGAAGGTCTTGTCTTCTTCTGACCATATCCCTACAGCGCAGTTCTGGCTAACAAGTTCTCCTCTTAACCCCCACTGGAGATCTGTTCTCACTTCTCAAGGAACCTTCACAGAGCTGCAGGAGGATCTGAAAACTGTGACAGCTGATGCTTTAGTGTCCACTGCGAAGATGCATCCCCCCAGCTTTGCTAGGAAGGTGAGATGGCCTGTGAGTCTCTGCTAAGATCAAGTTGGAAGAGCTTCCCTTTCAAGAAAGGGAGCTGCCACTTGCCCAAGTCTTAGCACTGTGCCCTTAGATAGGTATGGTCTGACTCATCCTGAGTCCAAATTCATACCTATATAAGAAAGGTAATGCTGGGGTACAAGACTGGGCTTCCAGCAGGATCTCCAAATCTCGGCAAATGTTGAAAAGATCTCTGTTGAGTAAAAATTTTTACTTTGAATCTGCCAGAGGAAGCCAGTCGTCTAGATACCTCAGAAGTCTGATACCCATGGCTCGAGCCCAAGCCGAGACAAGGAAAAACAGACAGGTAAAGATTGAAGGGGCTGGGGACAGGGCAAAGCACAGCACCCTGAAGTGTACTGTAGATCTAGTCTCTGAAAGGGAATCTCAGGTACTTTCTGGACGTGTGACAGATGGGGACCTGAAAGTAGGCATCCTTTAGGTCTATGGTCAACGTGGAGTCGTTCTTCCTGATGGCCTGAAGAACTGTGGTTGGGGTCTCCATCTTGAACTTGGTTTAGAGCAAAAACTGGTTCAAGAGGGAAAGGTCTATGACAGGTCTCATAAAAAGTCTCCCGGGTCCATAACACCTGAAATAAAAGGCTGCTGATCAACAGTAAACACTCACTGGAGAGAGAGATCTGTTAACACTCGCATAATCAGGTAACACGGATACTTGTACTGTATCTTGCAATGGGTGCACCAAGAGCCGATGCCAAAGCATCTGTATCACTGTGGGTTAAATCAGGCTCACTATGCTCATAGGAGATAACACTTTGGTAAAATCATTATCCTGGTGAGTATGATTGCCATCCTTGGTTACTGGAGTTTCGGGAAACTCCAATAAAGAAGGATCCGTATGGGAGATAAGTGTTGTAACAGAAGGCTTTTGTTTATTACTCTCATGAGAGGAAGAAGTAGGAGACAGATCTCTCTTAGCCCTCTCCTTACAACGAGCCCACTGGGAGGGTGAGCATTCCTTGCAAAAATCATAAGGTGAAGACAAAGAGCACCACTAACCACGGCAACTCGGGCAAAGAGGATGGGGCTCTATCTCAACCAAGCTGATGAAGATTCCATAAGGGTGCCCTTCAAGGCTGAGGCAAGTATGCATGCTACCTTTGGCACCACTTACAATCACTAGCACACAAGGAAAGAAAAGGCATAACAACACAGCATGGACTTCATGTCCATTCAGTGTAGCAACCATGATAAAAGTGGACACACTCTCTGAGGCTGTGCGCTCACCCATAGCGTGGGTTTAAAGCTGATAAGCATACAATGTTACCAGCATTCCAAAAATGTTTTTTTCTGGTCGTAGCAAAGTGATTTAAGAGTACTGTAAACCCTTATAAATGACGAAAGTTTGTATACGTATAGGAACAAACCCCTTTAGGCTTATAAAAGCTTAAATTTAAAAAGAAAACATTTAAAATCATAAAAATAATATAAAAGAAAAAAAATAGATTTCTACATCTATTTCATGTTGTTTTAACTATCATTGTGGGTACTGTTTTACTAACCTCGGTTACTTCCAATATGTCGGGACCTCCGCCATCACTATCGATAATTTCCTCCGGTTCACTGTCGGGTATATCCTCAGGATGGTTGTATATATGCCATAAGTATGCTGTAAAAATTCATCAACAATTACAATAGGGTCTCTTATTTTTCAAGAAAAAAAAATCAGTCTAATACATCAGTAATAGTGAGGTAGCTTAGGTAGTTGATGGGAACATGTTGGAACCAATGTTTAATTACAGAGATGGCACTGACTGATCAGAACAGCAAGATGTCTCCCGGAAAGAACTTTGTATTTCATCATCTGAAGGCAAAAATATTACCTTAAATATGTCGTAAGTTGTACATACATGCAGCATATGTTGTAATTTTCCTTCTGTTGCAGGTTTTTTTAAACTGAATTTCATGATAGTGGAGAGGACACAGTGTATAATTTGCTAATAAAATATAAATGAATCCCTTATTCACCCAATGAATCTACAGGGAGCCGTTACATCAGCACCAAAGGCCTAGCATCATTACTAGAAAATATAGCCTATTTCAGAGAACTGAAACCAGTGCCACTGAATTTCAGCCTTGATATCACAGTAGGGATCAGGCACAGTAAGTGGCACAAATCTTGCCACTCCCAATTTAATACAAATAGACTGGAAAGAGAAAGAGCAAAACGGATGCGTTGGCCCTTTGAAAACGTCCCTTCCTGGCGGTCCGCTGGTCGGGAGATCGAGTCCCGCTCAGACTAGACAGTTTCTTATAGTGTCTACAACATCACTATCCTTATGAGCTAAAGAAGGGGGCTTTGGGGGAGCCTTTAAGTCTACCTGCTGAGTCATCAGCAGCCATTGCCTGGCCCTCCCCGGTCCTAGCTTTGATGAAGAGGGGGCTTGGGAGCTGATCATATGGATATATGGTTAGTCTCTAAGGCACTGTCACTGTCCTTTGCTTCTGACATTCATGAGCAACCTTTAAACCTTAAACCCCAGAAGACAGGCACCAGCAACCACATCACTCAATTGACAAGACCAGCTGCATATTTTGCAAAGGAAGATGGACCCTTGCATGATTTTAGAACTCTATGCACAGATAATAATGTCAAGTCTATAGCGGGGTTTACATGGTCAAACGGTTTGTCGAACCCGCTTGTCAACGGTTCAAATAAGTGGACTCAGCCACAAATCCATAAGGTTTGTGGACAATGAAGCCCCACCCACAAGTCAGGGGAGAACAGACTTCAAACTATTCGACAAACATGTTCGACAACCAAGTACCCCATTCACACATTCGAACATCACTTCAAACACTTGTCTGTCGAACCGTGTAAACCAGCCTTTACTCAAGGAATCTGCATGATACAAAGCTATTGGACAGGATTGAAGGAGCCAGTGACAATATTGCTTGGAAGCCAAGTACCATCTACCTTGTCACGTTGGTTTTTGGAATCATCATAGCTCTCCAGTGAGACAAAAAGGTTGCAAGGATGAATCTATGAATATGAAGAAACTCAAAGCAAGGGTCATTGTAGAACTCATACGAATTGAAAATGAGGTAGAAAGTACATTTGATTTAAAATTTGCCTAAATTTGTAGGTAGTAAGTTGGCCAGGCCACCAGCTGCCCGTTGAGATACTACCGCTAAAAAGGTATGGGGTCCTTTGACTGGCCAGACAGTACTACATTGGATCCTTCTCCCTGGTTACGGTTCTTTCCCTTTGCCTACACATACACCTGACAACACTGAGATTACCAAACAATTCTTCTTCACCCAAGGGGTTAACCACTGTACTGTAATTGTTCAGTGGCTACTTTCCTCTTGGTAAGGGTAGAAGAGGCTCTTTAGCTATGGTAAACAGCTCTCCTAGAAGAAGGACACATCCTGCTTTTTCAACTAGGGTTATAGCTTAGCAATTAATAATCATAATTAATAATAATAACCAAGACACATCTTGCAGACTTTGGTATTAACAGTGAGAATAATAACGCCTGTTTCAAAGACCAAGTTTTGAACCAATTCCCATGGACCAAAGCAAAATGATGGAAAGCAAATTATACTTTTGTTTGAACAAGGAATGCAGCACATGTTGAGGTAGACATTCAAGCATGATTTTGAGAGCGATGCCCTGATATTAGCAAAGCTGCTAGGATTGTATAAAATGAAATCTACAGCTCAAGTGAATTCAGTTTAGATAGTGCCTCTCCTAGTGACTGCCAGCAAATGTCAGTCCCTACCCAACTCAAATTCCTGATTACCATACTGATGAAAGCACCTGATCTAAAAGACCAGGACACCAAAGATTCCCAAGCCTGTCTCACAGCCTCACAAGTCATCCTTTACAACTGCACGAAGACCAGGAATTTTGAGCATAGGGACCTAAGTAACACACAAGGGTCAAGTTACCAGATTATGCCTTTCAATAAAGTGTAAACCACCCATTCCATGGTACATTGGTAACATCAGCCTCAGTTTACAAACAAGGTTCAAACAAATGATCACTATTAACCCTTTTACCCCCAACGCTATTTGGAACTTTCCAACCCTTAACCGCCAGGCATTTTTTTTTCAAACACATTTTGCAATATATTTTTTTTAAATTGCTCTAACAGCCTTAATTTTCGTCATAGAAAGGTCAGGTTGGTCTCATTATTTTTGAAAATGCCTGAAATTTCTCATAAAGTTATCAAAAATATGCAAAAAATTTATTAAAAAACAGTTTTTTGCAAGGACATACCTGTACGTCCATTGGGGTAAAGGGATGAGTTTTGTGAAACGTACTAGTAAGTCCATTAGGGGTAAAAGGGTTAAGAAGACAGGGTCTTGCATGTAGAGAATGAAATAGCCACTGCTGTCCGTGAGAACATGAAGATGAAAGTATTAGTAGGTTCTGCTCAGCTCTGAAAAGGTCCGTTCACTGTGGGGACTTTAGAAAACCTTGATTACAACCCCTCAAGCAGAGCTGTTGAAAGTTGCTTCATGGCACAAGTATCAATCTCTTCCAGTTACCAACAGTGGTTCCATTTTGTGGAGGGTTTTTTGTCTCAAAATGTGGTCAAATAACAATAGCTGGCACCTCTCTGTGGTCACACTTGACTCCGATTACATTTCTTTGTCAAAAAGAAAACACACTTTTCTTTGTAAAACAACCACACTTCATAAGAGTGCTTTAAATTTTGGTAATAAAGCTTTGATAATGAATGCAGAACTACCATAAATAAAATAAATATAAAATATTTTTTTTTAATCCTTGAACAATATGATTTAAATATGTATTAAAACTTAGAATGGAATGGCCTTCTACTACAAGTCAACTTTGAAGGAAATAATGTGTTGCTTGAAAACTTAAAAGCGCTTGTGGAAATTCAATGGGGCTACTGCATTTACCCACGAGTGTGGTTGAGACAGCAACGCTGGTCACTAACCGCATCAAATGGGGGTCAGATCCAAGAAGGAATAACATTGTGGTCAAGAAGGGAAAAGATCCACCAGCTACCACACAGATTCACAAATACTCCAATTGTGGCACTTCCCAAAGCATCAGTGGCTGTTCCCAAGATAAAGAGTGATATAAAAGCAGTTTAAAGGGTTTAAAGACCATTCATGAATGGCAGAGGCAAGGGATAGTAACATTACCCTATCGAGCAGGACAATGCCCTAGAGACTGACCACATATATATATATCATCAGTGCCCAAGCCCCCTCTCCACCCAAGGTAGGACCAAGGAAGGCCAGGCAATGGCAGCTGATGACTCAGCAGATAGATCTGTAGGCTCTCCAAAACCCGCCATCCTTAGCTCACAAGGATGGTGAGGTTACAGTAATCAAAGAAACTAACGACTTTGAGCGGGACTCGAATACCAGTCTGGCGTTCACCAGTCAGGAATGTTATCACATCGGCAGAAGAAGGCAGTGAACAAGAAAATAGATGGCTGGAAAAAATGACCATTGGAGGCCTAACAGTGGTTATATATAAAATTTGGTGTTTTTATCCAGCATGTTCCCATCCTCTTGAAGTTTTGTGCTAAGCTACCTTACTCTAACACTTTCATGAATTACATAAATATTTTCCATTTGTGTAAAATGTAAATACTGTATGAGAAAAAAGCAGAATATGCCGTTCATAATGAATTTAATATAGAAAAAAAATAATTTCTGTATATGGTAAAACTCTGCCATACAGAGTTAAAGTACAGTTACTACTCTCTTCAAAGATATATGAGAAGGGTTGATCACAGGGGTAACAACTCTACCTTATGACTTAAAACTATAAAAGAAAAAAGGCTTCTGTCTCACCCCCAATCTTTTGAAGAGCTAATTTTGGCAATGCTGGATATTTTCAATACTCAAATAGGTGATTTATATTACAATTCCTGTTATCTTTATAAGATACTTTCAATAAATTAATGAGCGAAAGGTTCTCCATAAGTTAAAAGATCGACATTTATTTTGGATGGGAAGAGGAATAACATACTGTACAGTACAGTAGGGTCCCGAATTATGCGAGAATTTGGTCGATTAATGACCTCGTGTAAATGGAAATTCGCGAATTTCGAAACACACAACTAACAGAAATAATTCCATTGCGGCCATGGCAACCAGCAATTTGCCTATTCAAATGTGTTTACTACCCATTTCCAATACTTTCTTTGTACTATACTGTATTTCTTTATGATATCAAATTGTTTTTGTAAATAAATAAAACATTTAATATACTTTAAAGTTCTAATAACTTGAAAAATGGTTAAAATTACAACCAGGATAGGTGTAAACACCATATATTTCCCGTTATAACACAACCCAAAATACAGACAAATTTTAATGTTTGTCATATCTATTGTATACTACAACTGGTGAATAGCAAAACCATCACTCTATAGACTAGCTTGTTGTATGATTGAAAATCCAGAATTATCAAAATAAAGGCGATTTTATATCATGCGTTTCCTAAACACGCTAAAAAGCACAATAGAAAACGACAACCAATGTTTTGTTTACGTTTATCTCTGATCACAACGAAGAAACAGACGCATTTATACATCTGTGTTTTTGAATTGACAGCAATTTTACCAAGTATAGATTATATGTTGAATTTGTTATTACCAATGTTCTAATTATTTTTTATTAGAACTTTCAAATAAATGAAATGAATGCCATTTATGAAATGTTTTTCTTTATGATGCCGCCTGAAACGGAAACATTCCATTTGTTTACGCTCCATCTTCGATCATAATAAACAAACGAATGCATTAAACACACATGATCTATGTCATAACTAATGATATTACAAACATTTAGTAAACATTATGTTATTACAAATATTTTACTTACCGTATCCATATAAATTCCTAAATTCGTAGCAAAGCTGGAAATTTTTTTTTCCTTAGGCTTTTAATCCACAATAGCAAACTGCCGCTAATGACAGAGTGATAACTTACGATAATTCTAAACTGTTACGAAAGATAATTGTCCTTTCCATATCCAAAATACTTTTCCTAACTTCAGTTATAAGTCAACTTGTACCCACCTCAATTATGGATCCATATGCAAAAAAGGTAAAAGAAGAAAGTACTAGGCCTATTTTTAAAGTCACCGAACAATTAGGTTACCGCTATAACGTTCGATGTGAGAGAGAGAGAGAGAGAGAGAGAGAGAGAGAGAGAGAGAGAGAGAGAGAGAGAGAGAGAGAGAGAGAGAGAGAGAGAGAGAGAGAGGGATGGTTTTAAAGTACTAAACAATAAATATGATAGGTTATAACACATTGGTGTTTATGTAATATTAACTGTATAGATGGTTTGAATAAGTTAAGAAATGGTGTAAACAATTCTTTGTTATTGTATTCGCGCGGAAGCTAGACATCAGCTGATGTGATCACAGCCAAAAGTAAAACAAAAATAAGTTAGCAATACTCGATTTTTAAAACACACCCGAAATTTAACAACATAAGTACATGTTTTATTATAGCGCAATTGACATTTAAAGAGTAAAAATTTTCTGGAATAGAATGGTGTTTCCTAAAAAATAGTGGTTTGCGGACGAAATCGGTTACCGTATTTTAAGCTATGATTGAAATGGATGTATACACGGTATAATTTTTTCGTTTTGTATTTAATTGACACTTCAAGAAAACCAATTTTGGTTTCTTCATCTATTTGTAAGTATTGTATAACGAGAGAGAGAGAGAGAGAGAGAGAGAGAGAGAGAGAGAGAGAGAGAGAGAGAGAGAGAGAGAGAGAGATTATAACGCAGAAGGTTACAGACCTAGAACAGGGGAGGATGAAGGTGGGGGGGAGTGATGAGATAGGCTGGGTGGACTCGCAGGGGAGACGGTAGGAGAAGGGGGAAGGGGGGATTTGGTTGCCAGTGGCTAAAAATAGATTCTGAAAGACGGTAAAGGGAAAAACGAATCCCATCGAATAAACAGAATAAGGAAAGGGAATAAGATCCAGAGGAATAATAGATATAATGGAATGAAAATGACTAGATGGTGTTAGTTGTGATAAGAATAATTTAGATATTTGAAATAAGTGTGTCTGAGGAGGTATAGAAGGAATTCGTGATAAATATAGAGGAATATCAAAGGATACAGTTAGTTTGCATTAAAGGGTTTGTTATCGTAGAGAGATTTGATGGCAGAAATCTCTCTCTCTCTCTCTCTCTCTCTCTCTCTCTCTCTCTCTCTCTCTCTCTCTCTCTCTCTCTCTCTCTCTCTCTAGATTTTATTTTACCGTCTACTCTACAAAACCAATGTTTGCAAATCAAATGTATACTGTTTAAAATATGACAAAATATTGACGACTCGTTACCGAAGTTTAGGCTATTCACTGCCGATAAACGAACCCAGTCTACTCGTAAAAACCTTGAACGCACAGAGGGGAAAATAAGGCTTTTAAATATACTGTACTAAACAAAAATAATGCTTTAATATACCATCATTAACACTACCATTACAATTATCGTAAGGTTGGAGAAAGATAAAGATTGCCGAGAACGTAACCACATTTCTGTTTACATTTTGTCAGCTGGACTCGCACAGTTAACAGTTGATTTCATTGTTGATGTGGAATTTTATCCTTAAATAGGCTATTCATTATGAAATTATGTTAATGAAATGTAATGTTGATATTGTTTTGTAACATTTATTATAAATCACTGTATTTAGGGCTACCAATATACTTAAAAAGACAATATGACATGTCTGTTTTGACGTTGTTACTGTTTTTAGAATGATTTATTGTTAATTTGTTCTCTTCATTTATTTATTTCCTTATTTCCTTTCCTCACTGGGCTATTTTTCCCTGTTGGAGCCCCTGGGCTTATAGCATCTTGCTTTTCCAACTAGGGTTGTAGCTTGGAAAGTAATAATAATAATAATAATAGATTTGATACATTTTGTAGTGCTTGACTAGCGAACTTTGAACAGCCTCGCAGATACAGAAAATTTATTTTTGAAAAATGGCGATCGCGGAAAAGGGGAATCGTGTAATTCGAACACGCTTAATTCGGGACCCTACTGTACAGTAAATCAAAATACAGAACGATGTGCAAGGAACCTTTAGCTATTCCTAAAGTGTGCCATGCACAGTACATTGTACATAGTAACCCGACTGAACAAAAAATATTCCTGGCATTAAAACCCTACAACTAATAATTGAAAATCCAAAAACCTGAAAGGTCGATACGAGCAGTAATGATCAAAGTGTGACCCGAGACGACAACGTGCGAGTTTCTTTAAGCAATACTGTAAAGTCAAGATGATAATTTTGATGTTATACAATTTTGACCTTTGTTTACATTTGGAATGACTGACTTTTTATATTTTTCTTCTTTAATCCTCTAAAAAGAATTAAAAGCTAACAAGACTTGGAGAAGCTCCTTGAAAATCAAGCTATTTCTGTGGAAGAAAATGCACTAGGCAGTGGCATTTGCTCATTTCACATTTGACATCTAAATAGGACCTTATCTCACTCAGCATACTGGCAACATCAGTGGAGTGCGGATGCCGAATGCCATACGTTTATCCATTAGCACCTATGCCATTATTATTATTATTACTAGCCAAGCTACAACCCCAGTTGGAAAAGCAAGATGCTATAAGCCCAAGGGCTCCAATAGGGAAAAATAGCCCAGTGAGGAAAGGAAATAAGGAAATAAATAAATGATGAGAACAAGTTATCAATAAATCATTCTAAAAATAGTAACAACGTCAAAACAGATATGTCGTATATAAACTTTAAAAAGACTCATGTCAGCCTGGTCAACATAAAAACATTTGCTCCAACTTTGAACTTTTGAAGTTCTACTGATTCAACTACCCGATTAGGAAGATCATTCCACCAAATGATATTCACCAAATTGCAATTACAGCGAGGGAAAGGAGACTACAAAATGTCACTTCGCTGATGTACGTCAGTATCTGTATAGTCTGCGCTTCTGCTCTAGTATAAGTCCCTTCTGTCTATTGCTTCTCCGATACACCTACGTTTTGGATGTTCTTTATCCATTAACTGTCCATTGTTATTTCGTTCCTATCTGTTGGTATTTTCTAGTCAGTCCATTTTAACAATTCAACTTCCAGTACAATGCAAACCCAGAACTTTAACTGCAACAATTTTGCAAACAGAAATGACCGGATGACTATTTTTTCATGCGTTATCTTTCCATTCATGAGATATGACAAGTCTTTATACAATACTTTATTAACCATAATAGATGGACAGACCAACAATCAGGTCAAATACAAGATTCAACATCAAAATCCCCAAGCATATTAACCTACTGTACTCATTTATGATGGTCGCGTCTCATCAACTTCACAAAATCTAGGACAAGTAGTGCTTGCGTGCTAGTCAGGCATAACTTGTGTTTGAATCTTTAGTACTATAAAATATACACCACTAAAGATAAAATTGAAAAAGTATGAAGTAATTATCATGGATAAAAACTATTTCATTAACATGCTTAAGAGCAGTTTTAAAATTCTTATTAGGAAACTCAAAGACATTCATGATCTTTAAAAGAAATACGGCGAATAGCTACCACAAAGCCGTTACCCTTCACTTTACAATTGTACCCCAACCTACCTTTTTCGACGCTGGTCATGAATTTGTGCCGAATTTTATGCTGGAACTCGCGGTAATTCTCCATCAGGTAGTCTGTGAGCTCTTCTATGTCAACATCTTTGTTTTCCTTCACGTACTGTAATGAAGCAAACATGAAATGTCAGTGAAAGAAAAAAAATAATTCTCATTTTCAAAAATCTAAGATGTAACTGATTTTCAACATAATGTATTAAATAAATATGCTGAAACAAACTTTTAATCTTTATGCTATAGTATAGCTAATTCTAAACACATTACAGAAGAAATAAAAAAATTATACCTCTATATAAAAAGCAAAGTGATTCTGAAATTAAACATACACAGTACCTTGAACAGAGCAAAGTAAGGATACAAACTACATCATAAGTAACAGTTAATCGGAGAAATAAATTTCATAATCTACCAACAAATATTTTTGTTTTCAAAGCAAACACAAAACTATCATCGTTGTGTCTAATGACAATTTTTAAATACTATTGCATTGAAAACAATGCAGGACCCAGATTAAAATAGAGTAATAGTGACAGCATTTTCCAAATATGGTTAGGGTCTATTCACATTATACTATTATTAATGCTAAGCTACAACCATAGTTGGAAAAGCAGGATGCCATAAGTCCAAGGATTACAACATGAAAATTGCCCAATTTGGGAAGGGAACAGATAGAATAGTGTGACTGAATGTACCCTCAAGCAAGAGAACTCTAACCCAAGACAGTGAAAGACTATAGTACAGAGACTGTGGCACTACCCAATACTAGAGAACAATGGCTTGATTTTTTAGTGTCCTCTTAGAAGAGCAGCTCACCCCTGTTCAATCAATAGCAATTTCTCTTAATACAGTACCTCAATCATTCATTCCACCACTATTGTCTGACTTTTCTTCCAACAAAATATGATGACTCCCAGCAAGATTAAGGCATAGTGGCATAAAAGGAATAATTCCCAGAAAAAGCAATAAATAGAAATGTTTCAATCGCAGTTGAGCAGGCATATACAATTCTCATTTCATACTTCATCTGTTAGGGTATTTTTTCATTTTACTTTAGTATCTACATTAATTTGTTTAATCTTGTACAATTTATTTCATAATTCTTTCTTTACCTTCGAATTTCTTTTCTATACTGGGCTTCTTTTCTCATTTGATCTACTTTACACCATTTTATTTTCTATACAGCAATTTCCTTTTTATAATTCTTTCTCTACCTTTAAATTGCTTTTCCATATTCAGCTGTTTTTCTTATTGGTAACTTTGACTTGAAGCATTCTGCTTCTCCTGACTTTTCCTAACTTGGATTGTAATAACAAAATTGGAAAAAAGCTTGAGAGCTTCACACTCTTCAACTTAGCTGCATATTAGGCTATTAACCCTAATACTGTACCTAACTCTAACCGTTCTTGGACACCATATTCAACCTAACCAGTCCTGTCCCTGGAGGAGAACGGCATCTACGCCATGGATGCTCCCAACCAATGACTCTTGAAATGGCCGAGAAGCCCTTACTTAACCTAAAAGAAATTATCGCCAAGGGTAGGTCTAATAATAAACTATTGCTACCATAATAACGAGGAAAACAAAGCTACTTGAAAATTAATATTGCATTTAAGGATTACTTTAAAAGAAACTATGACAAGTCATGACAAGGCCATTTCCCTTTTGGGGAAAATAAGAAATGTTACTTATGAATTTATAGGTATTTAGAATGGTTTTGATATCATTAAGTACGGGAAATTAATCTTTCAAGTTTTAAGGACGGGTTATACTAGGAAATCATCATCAACATCATCTACTCCTAAGCTTATTGACGCAAAGGGCCTCGATTAGATTTTGCCAGTCGTCTCTATCTTGAGCTTTTAAACCAATACTTCTCCATTTATCATCAGCTACTCTACGCTTCATAGCCCTCAGCCATGTTGGCCTGGGTCTTCCAACTCTTCTAGTGCCTTGTGCTGCCCAGTTAAAAGTTTGGTGTACTAATCTCTCTCAGAGAGTTTCAGTTTAAGGAGTAAAACTGGTTGAGAAGCAAATACAGGGTTGGCACTTAGTTATCTAGAAAACTGAAGATATAAAGATCTTAGGGATGGGGAGCCAAAGTCACCCCACTTGGTAGGTAAGGATACAGCTCCTAGGTTTGGTTAGGTGGGGAACCCTAGGTAAGGTGATATTCATGTTATTGGGGTGTGTGTATGACAATGGCCATGGCCCATAACTTCCTTATTTTCAACCCTATCGCTATCGCTAAGAATACAGCAGTCTAAGGGGAGTTGCAGGGGGCCGTTAGCCCCCCGTTAGGTAAGTAAGGACACGGATTGTAGGTTACACTAGGTGGGTAACTCTAGCTAAAATAGTATTCTACGCACGTTGGAGGTCATGTCCATCATTATACAAAAGCCTCAATATTTTTTACTCAGAATGTTGTTTTACAGAAAATTTCAAAACGTCTATAATTTGTAAAACGCAAATTCAACCAATACATTTCAACCAGATTAGTTCAAAGTACCCATAAACACACCAAGATCATTTATTATTTACTTAATTGGGAATATTATACAAAAGTGAAAGTTTACCAGAGCAGTTACCTACCCTAATCCAGCATACCTAGGCTAAACCTCACAGAGGCTAAACCAGACTCGAACTCTGACTAGCCGACCAAAGACTATACCAGACTCGAGCTATTAGACTTGCCTACCAAAGCATAGACAACACTCACATTTGCCTATAAAAGGCTATACCAGACTCAAGTTCTTAGACTTGCCTACTGAAGTCTAGACCAGACTTCAGTTTTCAGACTTACCTACAAGAGGCCGTTTTATTATAGTTACAGACGGGGAAAACTTTCCTATCAGCCTAAACCAGACTCCAGTTCTCAGACTTGCCTACAAAAAGCTATACCACTCTAGAGTTCAGTACTTCTATACAATAGCTCCGCCACTAATAACTTTTATAATATTTTTTTTTCTGATGAATTACTTAGTGCTTTATCTAAAGCTGACCTTTTTTTTTTTGAGAAGGAACAATATTTTTACCCTATTTGTTAACCTTTAAAATTTTTGGGGACCCACAGTGGGAAACCAGAATTTTTGGGTGGGGGAATGAATTAAAGAATTTGTTGCAACATATGAATAATGGCACATGTAGAATTAGCAATAAACAAGGCCACCAGCTAACCTGAACAAACTTGTACTTAACCTAACCTAACATAGTAGCCGTATCCTTAACTAGCGGGCGAAGCCCCTACGACACCACCTTACACAGCCATATCGAATATAAGGCAGCCTAAAACCCTTTGTGTACTTGCCTAGGTTGAAAGGTAAAGGTGAGCTGCACCTATACGACTCAATACCCAATGCACAATAACCTCACGAATGAATGAGCACCAATCATTTATAGTGTTCTGAAAAATTCTAATACATCTTCAACAAATTTATAACTAAATCTAAAACCAATATAATTATATACAAGTAACAAATTAGATTCTATATCTAACTGCGACTTTTCAAACCAAGTTCCCATAAAATTGGATACGTAAGAACTACACATTTTATTCACTTTCTTCTTGTTTTTCAATACTACATGCATTCTGTCACACTGAAATGCTTTTTTGTTAATATCAAGTCAACACTTAGAAACACAGGTGGGGCAAATAGTGTCACTTTCACTTTTAATAACATAGTGATCTTGGCAGTACAGTACTTTATTATTCTCTCGAAGTTACCCCAATAATGCAAAATAAAATCTTTATAATTCAAATAACAATTGAGACAAGAACTTGGGAGAAAATCCACAGAAATTTATGCCAAGGTATATGGTAAATAAAAAACTGCACCAGAAGTTGAAGGTTCACACTCCTCCATGGCTCTCAAAAGACAGAAAAATTAGCGGTGGAAATTGTGTCAAAAAGGGGTTTAGTTTCCTAGTAAAACTGTCACCTGATTGGGCATTCAAGTCATGTGATTCTTGTATTGTTAAAATGCTAGTCCTAAGTAAAATGTGGATATTCATCAATGGTTAAAAACTATGACGTTTGGGAGTAGTCTTGCTGTGTAGAATACAGTCGATGATGTAATAATGACAATTTATGTTTTTAACGTACAAACGAACAAACGAGAGCTCAGTCTGAAGAGGAATTTTAGAGTTATGGAGTTGAGGGACTTAGTTTTTTGGGAGGGTAAAATTTATCTTTAATTTCTAAACCACTTCTAGACCTAGCGTCGATTAGATTTACATATCAGACGAAACCTTGGACTTCCCTCTTTTCAGTGAAAGTACTTAGATTTGATAACTTGCTGGCAGACCTTGAGTTCTTAGACTTGCCTCGCAAAGCCTAGACAAGACTGGGGGTTCTCAGACTTCCCGACAAGAGGCGGTATTACAGTACTTATAGCCGGGAAACCTTTCCTAGTAAAAACCAACTTTTCCCTATAAAAAAACACCTTTCCTTCGAAAATAACAATTATTTCTGTCGCAAATATATACTTAATGTAATATATATATATATATATATATCTATATCTGCCCATAATGGGGGACCCCCAGTGGAAACTCAAGGTTTTAGGTGGGGAAAACGGTATATAATGGTAAAAGAACCCCTTTCTTCTCTACACGTATGGAAAGTTTTCACAGGGGGGTTATTAATATTTCCCCTCCCACTTTCCTTTTCTCTTCGAGTGCTCGAATCAGTCCCTTCCCAAGCCTTTAACCCTGTAAAAACTTTGTCCATGTTAACCCTTTGTTCGTATTCTACTTCTTTCGTGCGTTATTATGGAACTTCCTATACAAACGTGTAATGGTTGTAGTTATCCGTACTTAGAAGCCGCAGGAAACTTTCATGGAAATTACCATGGTACACCAGATGTAATTAACACTTTCGCCTCTACCCTCCACCACCTTCGATACAGCAACAGCTGCTAGAATACCCTGATGATCCCCAACCTTTGACGTCACAATCATAAAGTAAGTTATTATTTTTACTTTAACCCTTTTACCCCCCAGGCTCTTTAGAAATTTCCAACCCTTAACCCCCAAGGGGTTATTTTTTCCCCAGCACATTTTGCAGTATATTTTTTTTAAAATGCTCTAACAGCCTTAATTTTCGTCATAGAGAGGTCAGGTTGGTCTCATTCTCTTGTAAAATGCCTTTAGTTTCTCAAAAAATTATCAAAAATATGGAAAAAAAATTTAAATAGCAGTTTTTTGCAAAAACGTACCGGTACGTCCATGGGGGTAAAGGGATGAGTTTTGTGAAACGTACCAGTACGTCCTTTTGGGGGTAAAAGAGTTAAGTGTAATACCTGGTTAGTTGAATCAGTAGAACTTCAAAAGTTCAGAGTTGGAGCAAATGTTTTTATGTTGACCAGGCTGACATGAGTCTTTTTATAGTTTACATATGACATATCTGTTTTTGACGTTGTTAATAGTTCATATAGGACATGTCTGTTTTGACGTTGTTACTGTTTTTAGAATGATTTATTGTTAATTTATTCTCATCATTTATTTATTTCCTTAATCCCTTTCCTCACTGGGCTATTTTTCCCTCTTAGAGCCCTTGGGCTTATAGCATCTTGCTTTTCCAACTAGGGTTGTAGCTTGGCTAGTAATAATAATAATAGTGAATGTAGTTCATTATTCAAGTTATATTGATGTTAGCGAGCACAGCTCAACATTGACACTTGCCAGTACATACGGAGTTTGAGGTCTTTATTTTTCGGCAAGCGAAGCGAGACCACGGCCGAACAAGAACCCTTTTATTTGGGGTAAAACATTTTGAACAGAAAATATGAATTCCTGTAGTAAATAATGTGATTTCCAAGAATTTGTGCTTCATTCTTAGACGAGACTCCAGTTCTCAGACTTGCCTACTACCAAAGGTTATACCAGACTCGAGTTCTCGGACTTGCCAACTAAGGGCTAGACCAGACTCTATAGCTTAGACCTTTGCCCACAAAAGGCTACGCTACCACGTATAGTCTAGGCTATCCAAATATGATTAGAAGTTGGAGCAATTATCCAAATTGACTACAAATAAACGAGACTCAATTTGACTCGATAATGGCTGGGCCTATAAGGTCGGTCAAGACGAAGAAAACAAAAATGGAAAACATTCTTACCGAAGCCACACGGGGAAGAAGGGACTTTTCCTGTAGGTATGGGCGCTTCATGGTTGTCCAATTAATGAGTTTAACTACTATTTAAATATCAATTTAAATAATAAATGGAGAAAATATCACACGACACATCAACAGTTGTTTGGTTACCGATGGTCCTCAAATCATGGCGAAGAAGAGAAGAAGGGAAGGTAGACAGCGTCAGGGGCTTGTTCATAAAGATGATCTACGATATGGTAAAGTGTTTTATTCTCACGATATTTAATTCATGGGTTTATTTTGATACTCTAATGAATTTTTCAATATATTTGATAAATTTATAAAGTTTTATGCGTGTGTCTATTATATATTGTGACATTAGAGAACCATTCATTATGTTAAATGTAAATTTAACTTTCTCTTAAAAACGTTGTGTGTTTTTACTACAGCTGAACGAGACCTAACTAATATATCTCATCACACGTGTTGTGATGCGTTTGTTACGTCTCTAAAAAAACAAAAAGACAAATAAATTATCATATTTTTTACTTTTTCCTTCTTATTTCGTAAATAAAGCGAAACTTTCATTTTGCTTTCTATTAGAATAACGAAATCACAATAAATCTATCAATAACAAATGAAATTAAACCTTTGAATTATGAAAATTGCACTCAAATACATTCACATGGTCATACTCGCAGACAAGTGGTGCCTTAGTGACAGTCTGTGCATAATGCATATTGGACGATGTATACTGCATGGTATGACAGTGAAACAATCTTCAATACATTTAGTAGATTTGAGAACAAAGCCATCAACAGGATTTTGAGAATTAAATGGCAGGACAGGATTAGAAATGAAACTATAAGAGAGATTACTCGAGGGCCATATGTGGATGAGATCATGATGAGGGGTGGATGGGGATGGTTAGGGCATGATCTTCGCACTCCCCAAGAGAGATTAGTTCACCAAACTTTAAAATGGGCTCTACGAGGCACTAGAAGAGTTGGAAGACCCAAGCTTACATGGCTGATGACTATAAAGCGCGAAGATGGAGATGATTAATGGAGAAATATTGAATTAAAAGCTCAAGATAGAGACGACTGGCAAAATCTAACCGAGGCCGTTTGCGTCAATAGGCGTAGGAGGAGATAATGATGATGATGATGATAGCGCATCTGGAGGTTACTGTTACTGAAGAGCGCTTTGTCGCTTGCTTTTGTCTTATAGTGGAGCTGCAGGGCTCTCCTACATTTGCAAGATGAACCCACACACACTCAAATATATATATATATATATATATATATATATATATATATATATATATATATATATATATATATATATATATATATATATATATATATATATATAGGCCTAGTGTGTAATATTCCGGGATATATTTGTATTAAAAGGTTTCATCAGGCATTACCTTCATTCTTTGGCCGTTCTTTTGGAGTGACTGTGGCCCGAAGCCCTTCTTTTCAATCAGACCAGACTGCTCAGGAGACCAACTGATGAAATGGGGTTTCAAAGAATGGGAAAGTGTTGTTTCCCAGCCATTGATTGGACTGATCTCTGAAGTATGATTTCGCGAGGGAAAAAAAACTGTGTCATGGATGTTCATGTAGGCTACATTGAAGGTTTATAGGTCACTCATGAAAGGCATAGGCAGGGGACAGTGGCAGTAACCTAGATACTGACCATATATTATTATTATTATTATTATTATTATTATTACTACTACTACTACTACTACTATTATTATTACTTGCGGGTTTGGACGTGTGTTTCAATGCTCTGTATCGAATCTGGCTTTAAACGGAATCACTGTGTATCTCGTTGTTTATACTATGAAAAATCTCTTTGTGGGTGTTTGCTAGTATTGATATTAGTGAAATATAGTGCTAAAAATCAGTGGTTTCCTTGTATGTGAGGTCTGTAGTGAAAGGCCTGACCCAGCATTTTTGTGTTGGGGCGGGGCTACTTGAAAAGTCATTGAAAAACGACTCAATATGCCCTTCTCTAGAAAACGAAAAGAAAAACTTAATCCCATGAATGATTTCGATCTATTTGTGACTGAAATCGACACGGTACTCCAAGGAAAAGAGGAAAATATAATGGCAGCAGCTTATGAAGAATGTGATGACTTAGGCAATCATGGCATGTGTGGGCACTGTGAGTCCTATGTCGCTGATAGGGTACAATGCGATGAATGTCGAAGATGGTACCATGATGAAGAAGCTTGCTCTAATTTAAGGGATGGTACAAGTACTCTTTTAAAAAGCAGGAACATCATTTATAAATGTCCAAGATGTGTTGAGACTGCATGTGTTGATGACATGATGAGACTAAGCATCAACATAGAAGAGATGAAGGTAAATGTACAACAACAGATGTCTGGTTTTATGGATATGATAACTGCTCAATACACTGATATGCGTCAAGAAATTGTTGAGCTGAAAGAGAAAATTATGGAACACGAACAAGAGAATGTGACCAAGACTACATATGCAAGTAAGTTGAAATCAAGAAACACTTTGGTTATAAAATCTACGGAGGAAAATAAGAAGGCTTCAGATATCAAGAAAACTATCATGAAGAAGATAACCACGAATGTCGAGCAGGTCAAAACCTCTAAACAAGGCCACTTGGTAGTTAATTTTGCGGATAAAACTGGGTTAGAAAAGGCTAAAAATGACTTAGAAGAGGTCAAGAATAACATTAAGGTAGAAGTAGATAAAAAGGATCTACTTAAACCGAAGACCAAGGTCTGCAATATTGATGAAAATGAAGATGATATAATTGCCAGTATAATGGAGAAGAATGAATGGTTGAATGATATATGTGAAATGAAGAGGACTTTAAATTGATTAGGAAATTTAAATCAAGACAAAGCGGTAAATTACACGTCATTATAAAGTGTAGTCCAACTATCAGGAAAGTCTTCCGTAAAAGGGATGATAGAGTATAAACCACGCTTGGAGGATGCTGTAAAATCTATGATTCCTACAATGTATTTCAGTGTTATAAATGCCAGGAATTTGGTCATACTGCCGAAAATTGTAGCAAGACTCAGGTATGTGCCAAGTGTAGACAGGATCATCGAACCACGGATTGTACTGTAAATACGTTAAAGTGTCATAACTGCACAGTGAGGAATTACAATGATACGAATCATAAGACATATGACGATAACTGTAAAGTATACAAGGAGGAGCTTACCAGGATATAAAATAGAACCGATCATGGAGTCTAGCCCATTGATTAAGTGTGGTCTGATAAATATTCAATCGGTGGGGAATAAAACCATAAAGATTAGAAATCTTATTAACGAAATGGAATTAGATTTATCCTTATTAACGGAAACTTGGTTGCAGGGAAATATTAGTGATAACTCAAAGATTCAGGAGATGACGCCGTGTACTCACGATTTCTACCACGTACCAAGAAAGGACAAAACTGGAGGAGGAGTGGGTGTCTTTGTGTCGAAAACCTTCTCTAGGGTTTCTATCATGAATGAAATAGTATTTGAAACCTTTGAATATATCTGTTTAAAACTGACAAGAAACAATAAGGTATTGAATATAATATCATTATATAGACCACCAGGGAGTAATATGACGAAATTCATTGAAGAATTTAGTATTCTTGTGGGTGTGGTGGACGATATTAAAAATACATTAATTGGTGGAGACTTCAACTGTTGGGTAGATGATGAAAATGATAATAAGGCTAAAGAACTCAAGGAAGTATTTGAGATGTTTAATTTAATAAACAGTGTTTTGGTATCAACGTCAGTAGGTGGTCATACACTCGACTTGGTCATATGTGGAAAAGACTCAGACCTAATAAAAAACCTTGAAGTGGAACCAGACTTTGAGATCTCAAACACACATAAACTCATCACCTTTGATGATAATATAAATTGCACCAGAGTATTGAAAAAATGGATCACATATAGGGAACGGGAAAATTTTGATGATGAGAATTTTATTGAAGCTAGTGTAGCGCAAATGTCTTGTGTGAACACAATGTGAACATATGGTAGACATAGAATGTGTTGGGTGTTATACCAAGAAATACAACGACAATTTTGGAAAAATGTACGATACCATGTGTCCCTAAAGAACAAACAAATAGTTGTACGCGAAAATGTTAGATGGTATAATAGTGAGCTATTAAAGGCAAAAAGACACAGACGTAAGATGGAAGGTAGATGGAAAAGAGCCAAATCCTTACAAGCCAGAAATCTATATAATAAGGCCAGAAATGACTATAACATCCTGTTAGAAGAAACAAAAAGAAAATTCTACAACGGCGAATGTAAAAAAACCAATAACATGAAGGACTTTCACAAAAATCTTGATGATTTGATGGGATTAATAAAAAATATGTCTTGCCTGACAATGTTTGTGCAGAGAATTTTGCTATATTCTTTAATGAAAAAATTGATAAAATCTATAGAGGTTTCCCCCAAAATCACTTGGAAGGACAGTCAGCTATGCCAGTGAAGGAGGGAAAGAAGTTAATAAAATTTAAGGAAATAAATATGTGCGATTTGTTAAAGGTTATGAGAGAGATGAAGAATACATATTGTGGAAACGACCCTTTCCCAAACAGTTCAATAAGTGAAGCTCCAAACAAGCAAGTTGTATATAATATTTACCTGAACATAATTAACCTAAGTATATCACAATCCTGTTTTCCTAGCTGTGAAAAAACTGCGTTGATCAAACCAATTTACAAAGGGAAAGGTGATGTAAACGAGCTAATTTCATATACTGTAGGCCCATTTCAAATTTATCCTACATGTCAAAGCTTATTGAAAAAGTCATAAATGAGCAATTATGGGCGCATATTGACGAGTTAGAGGTATTCCCGGAAAATCAATCGGCCTACAGAGCTAATCATTCTACAGAAACTACTTTGTGCTCAATAATGAATGATATGATAGGTCTTCTTGATGGGGGAAAGTGTGGAATTTTGATTATGTTAGATCTTAGTGCTGCTTTTGACACTGTTATGCACGAGTACTTACTTGACGACTTAAAGTCTATTGGAGTGACTGAGGAAACACTGAAATTTTTGCGAAGTTACTTAGTGAACAGGAAGACTATTGTAGAAGTTTCTGGAAACCGATCCAATGAGAGAATTCTTATGAAGGGTGTACCACAGGGTAGTGTTCTGGGCCCTATCTTGTTTAACATATATACTATCGAGCTATCACACATCTTGAAAAAACAAAAAGTGGGTTTTAAACTATATGCAGATGATACTCAGTTTTACCTCTCAATTTGAACAACACAAGATACAGAGAAGAAAATTGATGAGATAATGACTGAAATAAAAACATGGATGCAGAGGAAAAAGCTCAAATTAAATGATGATAAAACAGAATGTATGTTCTTTGGCACAAAGGTGGCTTTGAAGAATTACCAGTTAATTCAAAGTATAAAAATTGGTGATGCTGATGTTGGGATTGTGCTTGTTGTGAAAAATTTGGGTGTACTGATAGATTGTAATTTGTCAATGAGGGACCAAATTGTGAACACAGTGAAAGTGTGTAACTATCACCTGAGAAACATAGCATTTATTAGAAAATATTTAACAGAGGGCAGTACAAAAATTTTAGTGATGAGTCATGTAATATCAAGGCTTGATTATTGCAATTCTTTGTACTACAAATTGCCCAATACACTACTAAGAAAGTTTCAAAATGTGCAAAACCGGGCGGCTAGACTGATAAAAGGCATTAAACTAAGGGAGAGAATAACTCCTGCATTGATCGATCTACATTGGTTACCTGTTGAGGCTAGAATTGAATTTAAAATTTGCTTGTTGACTCACAAAGCACTTACAAGTGATAAGCCTAAATATCTTCGTGATTGCTCAGTCCCCTACCCTGAAGCTACCAGCGCCGCTGTAAGAGTTAGACATGCTGATGACCCACATAGACTATTCGAAATTAGTGTGAATCATGCAATAGGAGGAAGAACGTTCAGTTATGCTGCACCGAGACTCTTTAACGACCTTCCACTCGATGTCAAGAATAGCAATAATGTGGCAGCTTTCAAGAAAAACCTGAAGACTTATTTTTTTAGAAAGTGTTATAATAGTGACCTGAAAACTATTAAGCCTGAATACAAATGTTAGCGAAATAACTGATAACGATACAGAGCAAAATATTAACTGGAAAGAAATTATTTTTTTCACACACCAAGGCCCGCCTGAACAGACCTTTAGTGTTTGATGGAGGGCGAGAAATAAACCCGTAAAAGTAAAAGTAAGTAAGTAGTTGGAAAAGTAAGATTCTATAAGCCCAAGGGCTCCAACGGGGAAAATAGCCCAGTGAGGGAAGGAAACAAGGAAAAAATAAGATATCTTAAGAAGAGTGACAACATTAAAATAACTATCTCCTATATAAACTAAAAGAAAAAAAAATAAGAAAACAAGAGGAAGAGAAATAAGATAGAATAGTGTGCCCGAGTGTACCCTCAAGCAAGAGAACTCTAACCAAAGACAGCGGAAGACCATGGTACAGATGCTATGGCACTACCCAAGACTAGAGAACAATGGTTTGATTTTGGAGTGTCCTTCTCGTAGAAGAGCTGCTTACCATAGCTAAAGTCTCTTCTAACCTTCTGTCCTCATACACCTGACAACACTGAGATTACCAAACAATTCTTCTTCACCCAACGGGTTACTGCACTTTAATTGTTCAGTGGCTACTTTCCTCTTGTAAAGGATAGAAAAGACTCTTTAGCTATGGCTAGCAGCTCTTCTAGAAGAAGTAAACTCTAAAATCAAACCATTGATCTCTAGTCTTGGGTAGTGCCATAGCTTCTGTACCATGGTCTTCAACTGTCTCTTGCTTAAGGGTACATTCAGCTACACTATTCTCTCTTCATTTTTTATATATGACAGAACTATTTTAACATTGTTACTGATTTTAAGAGATTTGATATTGTTATTCATTCTTCTTATAGCCTATATAGTTTATCTATTTCCTTATTTACTTTCCTCACTGGGCTATTTTCCCTGTTGGAGCCCTCAGGCTTATAGCATCTTGCTTTTCTAACTAGGGTTACAGCTTAGTTGGTAATAATAATAATAATAATAATAATAATAATAATAATAATAATAATAATAATAATAAGAACAACAGTGGTATTAGCACAGGAATAATGATATAAGAGAAGAAGACAGAGAAAGACAATGACGAAGTGCTCTCTTGAAGCAACCGATGATTCTCTGGAAGTGCTATAGAAGGCCCCATACAGAAGTCCCTGGAATCCAGCGCTATCAAAATCACTTTCAAACCTGCTGTGAATTCTTCTTCTGATCTCCATCAGAAGCTCAATCATTTTTGCTTCTTTTGGTAGTTTGCTTCTATTTATTTCTCTTTCAAGTCAGCCTATCTAAGCTTAAATGGCAACAGATAAAAAGTTATAAACAATCAAGAAGATGACTTGGGGAGGTAAAATCAGCCGAACCACTACTGTATTGGCAATAAAGTTACAGTTGATCCCGGGCCTCTCTGTCTGTTTTTTTCTTGGCTGGGCATCCACGGTCACTGTCATGGCAAAAGTCGTCATTACCCTGGTAATAGCAAGTGCAATAGAATGGATGGATAATGCCGACACTCTGTTCACTGGTTTCTACAGACAACAGAATGCCCAACTACTTTGGATGGCTGTGAACCTCATGTTCACTTGGCATGTCTGCTTATACTGCCAGCTTTGGAGAAACTGAAGAGCGCTGAGTTTGACTTGACTTTCTGTGTAAGATTTCCCTTGGTGAGTAGGATTGGATATTTATATATAACAAAAGAAAATATGTACTTAGTATGACATAATAAGTGTACGTACGAGTAGTTGGGCAGCGGCACAGGAATTTATCCAGCAATCTGTTACTTCTCAAATGAATAAAGTAATTTTGTATTCATGTGTGTCATTTAGCTTCTTAGACAGCCAACATGACACAGTGAGAGGTCCTTGTGAACCTACACCTTTCCTTAATGGCTCTTCCTCAAAGACCTACATTAAACACTTCCAAGTCTCACCAAACTCTTACAGCACTGAGGACCATACATGTCTTGAGCAACGTTGACTGGCATGTGGGATGTTGCCAACATCTACTGCACAGTAGAATAACGTTCGAAAGGCACTATATCACACAAGGTGTGTATATTATACAATCAGTAAAGAAGTTCTTTCTCTCATTAACTGCTTGTTGAGAACTCTGATTAGTGCACTGAGAATTTTCCTACCATAACCCAATGATAGACAGCACAAAGGTTGCATATTCTGGCAGTGCAATGTCTGATGTTGGTGCTTCTCCACCGCTCTGAACGCTTACGATACCTTACTTACTTGCAGAGGCGAATGCTCCCAGAATACATGAGTAGTTGTGGCAACACTTTTCATCCTAAACCTTTAATACTTCTAGGGAACCCTTTCCTGTGATGATGGGAGACCCTTATCACATCCACCTGATATCCTAAGACATGCCATATTCCCGCCACATCTCACAAAAGATGCCGAGGCACTGGGGAGAGGAAGTGAAAATGCAACACGATGAAGATGTCATGAAAGGTGTCACCCAACCTATACCTGCTGGGGAGGCAATGAAATGGTAGCGATGACAAAAAAAAATTGGATATCCCAGGTGTACAGTAGAATACTACTGTTGCTTTGGGGAGGCAATGGAATGGTAGTGATGACAAAAAAAAATTGGATATCCCAGGTGTACAGTAGAATACTACTGTTGCTTTGGGGAGGCAATGGAATGGTAGCGATGACAAAAAAAAATTGGATATCACAGATGTACAGTAGAATACTACTGTTGCTTTGGGGAGACTCATAACATCCAAGCACCCTTTGACCTGGTATCTGAGGTCTCCTTATGTTCCTTCAAGACTGTTGCCGACTCCTATTGGATTCCATTCGGTAAAGCTAGACGAGGGAAGCACATGCTTCACCGTGTTTATCAACACATTGGGGCATTACCTGTACCATTGGAAGACCATGGGACTCTGCTCAGCTAGCAATGTTTACACAAAACGTTTTGCTATCTGGTGAAGAATGGCCTCACATATTACGACAAAATTCGTATCACGGCTGTTGTTACTGACTGGATCGAGGAGGACATAAGCTTTGTCGTCCTTCAGCAATATTGTGGTAGGTATCTAAAATGAGTCTCTTCTGCTGCAGGGGAGGCTGGAGACTTGCCTCATGCTGTAGCCATTTACTCATCCCCACTGTGGAAGTATAATCCTTTTACTAGTGTGGTGCCTCCATAGGGTACAGTTTTTCCTACTGGGTTGCCATAACTTCAAACTCATTACAGATCATCACCCACTCCTTAAGCTACCAGGGACAGAGCCATGGTAGATACTGTCAACCCATAGCTATTTAAGGAGAAAACCCTTCAAGTTATATTCCAGGTCAAGTATTTACATGGGAGGAGGAACAGCGCTACTGATTTCCTATTGCTGTATCCTGCCCTTAAGACACAACTCAAAGTACGTGATGCCGAGATTGGGGAGTACTTGACAGCAGTAATTTCAGCAGTATTGAACGAGACAGATATGCCAAGGAAGAAAAGACATTCAGAAAGACTGCTAACGACGACCTCTTCCACCAGTTGTTGGCAGCTAGAGTTGCTGCACGAGACTGGCAACCTGAGAAACCGCAGGAACTCCTTTGTCTCTGGCAATTTTATGGTGTCATTTCCTCCTTGGTTTACTGTGATTTTCATTCAAAATGGCATGCTGTCAGTGTTAAAGAAGCAAAAGGAAACACTAATCTCAAAGGGAAGTGCCCAGGTGTCGACACAATTTATGTAAACAGGTTAGGGTAAACTGGCATCTTGGGAAAGATGAAGTGAATCAGGTAGAACAACACTTCCAAAGATGATGATGATTATGATTGCCATACTGGTCGAAATGAAGCGGGCTCTCGCCGCAAGCACCTCACAAGAGAGGTACTTGTGAAAGGTTTCAACACTGGTTTGGGATGATGGACAAAGATAATGATAAGATGAAAAACCAGGCTCCATTAAGCAGTTACTGGACTGGGGGGAGGGGAGTCTTGAGCTTAAAATCATGAGATGCAGGCACACACGAGATCACTTAACCCAAACCCATTCCTCTTCGGTCCTCGAGAAATATTTCTTCATCTAATACAACCCTTACTGGCTGAACGCCAAAGATTAATGTCTGAAGCAGTACTTGTTGAGGAAGAGACTGAAGAATGATTCACAAAATGTGAAGATAATCATCTAGCTCTGTAATATGATTTTGCTTACTGATAGTGACAAGGGTATTTACACACCAGTACTCAATGAAAATAGTGTTCGACTGTTTAAATGGAGTAAAATACTCATGCTTTGACTAAACTGCTGCTTCAGTGGTAAATAGTACGCTATGATATGCTTGAACTGCTGTTTAGAAGTTGAATCATTCAATAATAGGATTAACTCCAGCTTAGTATATAAAAAAATAACAATTGCAACACTTTCAAAGCCTGTAGGGTAATAAACATTATGAAAACTATAAAAACCACAATGCTTTCGAAGCCTGCAGGGTAACAAACATTGTATAAAAACTATAAATACCACAATACTTTTGAAGCCTGTAGAGTAACAAACATTATAAAAACTATAAAAACCACAATACGTTCGAAGCTTGCAGGGTAACAAACATTGTATAAAAACTATAAAAACCACAATACTTTTGAAGCTTGCAGGGTAACAAACATTATCAAAACTATAAAAACCACAATACGTTCGAAGCTTGCAGGGTAACAAACATTGTATAAAAACTATAAAAACCACAATACTTTTGAAGCTTGCAGGGTAACAAACATTATCAAAACTATAAAAACCACAATGCTTTCGAAGCCTGCAGGGTAACAAACATTATATAAAAAACTATAAAAACCACAATACTTTCGAAGCTTGCAGGGTAACAAACATTATAAAAACTATAAAAACCACAATACTTTCGAAGCCTGTAGGGTAACAAACATTGTATAAAAACTATAAAAACCACAATACTTTCGAAGCTTGCAGGGTAACAAACATTATAAAAACTATAAAAACCACAATACGTTCGAAGCTTGCAGGGTAACAAACATTGTATAAAAACTATAAATACCACAATACTTTTGAAGCCTGTAGAGTAACAAACATTATAAAAACTATAAAAACCACAATACGTTCGAAGCTTGCAGGGTAACAAACATTGTATAAAAACTATAAAAACCACAATACTTTTGAAGCTTGCAGGGTAACAAACATTATCAAAACTATAAAAACCACAATGCTTTCGAAGCCTGCAGGGTAACAAACATTATATAAAAAACTATAAAAACCACAATACTTTCGAAGCTTGCAGGGTAACAAACATTATAAAAACTATAAAAACCACAATACTTTCGAAGCCTGTAGGGTAACAAACATTGTATAAAAACTATAAAAACCACAATACTTTCGAAGCTTGCAGGGTAACAAACATTATAAAAACTATAAAAACCACAATACTTTCGAAGCCTGTAGAGTAACAAACACTGTATAAAAACTATAAAAACCACAATGCTTTCGAAGCCTGTAGGGTAACAAACATTGTATAAAAACTATAAAAACCACAACACTTTCGAAGCTTGCAGGGTCACAAACATTATAAAAACTATAAAAACCACAATACTTTCGAAGCCTGTAGGGTAACAAACATTGTATAAAAACTATAAAAACCACAACACTTTCGAAGCTTGCAGGGTAACAAACAATTAGAATAGCGCCAACGTTATCCCTGCGTGTCGTAAGAGGCGACTATAAGGGACGGGACGAGGGGGCTGGGAACCCCCTCTTCTGTATAAAAAATCCTGTGAGACATTATCAAAGAGATGGAGCTGGGGGGAGAGTGACTGCTCCCCGCACTCTAGTTTTGGGGTGTTTGAATGTGCGTGGATGTAGTACGATAGAGAGTAAAAGATGTGAGATTGGAAGTATGTTTAGAAGTAGAAGGATGGATGTATTGGCCTTGTGTGAGACAAAGATGAAAGGAAAGGGTGAAGTGATGTTTGGTGAAATGTCTGGTAGAGTGTCTGGGATTGAAAGGGGAAGAGCGAGAGAGGGTGTGGCTTTATTGCTGAGTGAATGGATGACAGGTAAAGTAGTGGAATGGAAGGAGATATCATCTAGGTTAATGTGGGTAAGGGTTAGGTTGGGTAGGGAATGTTGGGCGTTTGTCAGTGCGTATGGGCCAGGTAGTGAGAAAAGTGAAGAAGAGCGGAATGAGTTCTGGAATGAATTAACTAGGTGTGTAGAAGGACTGGGCAGAAGGAATTATGTAGTTGTCATGGGTGACTTAAATGCTAGAGTGGGCACTGGAGAGGTAGAAGGTGTCATTGGGAAGTATGGCGTACCAGGTGAAAATGAGAGTGGTGAGAGACTGGTAGATATGTGTGTTGAACAAGAGATGGTAATATGTGCTAGCTTTTTTAAAAAGAAAGATAAAAATAAGTATACATGGATAAGAGTGGCAAATGGAAGAGTAGTAGAAAAGGCATTAATGGATTATGTGTTGATAACTAAAAGAATGTTTGGAAGATTGAAAGACGTGCACGTGTTTAGGGGTATGGCTAACGGTATGTCTGATCATTTTTTGGTGAAAGGAAAATTAGTTGTAGCAAATGAGTGGGGGAATAGAGTAGGTGGATGTAAAAGGGAGCTAGTGAGGGTTGAAGAGCTAATAAAACCGGGGGT
The DNA here is from genome assembly GCF_036898095.1 of Palaemon carinicauda. Taxonomy (NCBI): domain Eukaryota; kingdom Metazoa; phylum Arthropoda; class Malacostraca; order Decapoda; family Palaemonidae; genus Palaemon; species Palaemon carinicauda. The sequence continues at coordinate 74,660,633 of NC_090760.1, forward strand.
AAAAAGTAAATATCAGGAAAGGTTGAAAATGGCATATGACGAGGTGAGAGTAAGAGAAACTGGTAATTTAGAGGAGGAGTGGAAGTTAGCAAAAGAAAATTTTGTTGGGATTGCAAGTGATGTATGTGGCAAGAAGGTTTTTGGAGGCAGCATGAGGAAGGGCAGTGAATGGTGGAATGAAGGAGTGAAGGTAAAAGTGGAAGAGAAAAAGAGGGCTTTTGAAGAATGGCTGCAGAGTAATAGTATAGAGAAGTATAAAAAATATAGAGAGAAAAATGTGGAAGTAAAGCGCAAGGTACGTGAGGCAAAGAGGGCAGCTGACCTGAGGTGGGGTCAGGGACTGGGTCAGTCATATGAAGAGAATAAGAAGAAGTTTTGGAAAGAAGTGAAGAGAGTAAGGAAGGCTGGCGCAAGAATTGAAGAGACAGTGAAAGATGGAAATGGAAGGTTGTTAAAAGGAGAGGAGGCAAGGAAAAGGTGGGCGGAATATTTTGAAAGTTTGCTGAATGTTGAGGATAATAGGGAGGCAGATATAATTGCTGTTCCAGGTGTTGAGGTGCCAGTGATGGGAGATGAGAATGAGAGAGAGATTACAATAGAGGAAGTGAGGAGAGCACTAGATGAAACGAGAGTAGGAAAAGCATCTGGTATGGATGGTGTGAAAGCTGAGATGTTGAAGGAAGGGGGTGTGACTGTACTTGAATGGTTGGTGAGATTGTTTAATATGTGTTTTGTGTTGTCAATTGTACCAGTAGATTGGGTTTGTGCATGTATTGTACCACTATATAAGGGTAAGGGAGATGTGCATGAGTGTTGTAATTCAAGAGGTATTAGTTTGTTGAGTGTAGTTGGAAAAGTGTATGGTAGAGTAATGATTAATAGGATTAAGGATAAAACAGAGAATGCAATCTTGGAAGTACAGGGTGGTTTTAGAAGAGGTAGGGGTTGTATGAATCAGATTTTTACAGTTAGGCAAATATGCGAGAAATATTTAGCAAAAGGTAAGGAGGTGTATGTTGCGTTTATGGATCTGGAGAAAGCATATGATAGAGTTGATAGGGAAGCAATGTGGAATGTGATGAGGTTATATGGAGTTGGTGGAAGGTTGTTGCAAGCAGTGAAAAGTTTCTACAAAGGTAGTAAAGCATGTGTTAGAATAGGAAATGAAGTGAGTGACTGGTTTCCGGTGAGAGTGGGGCTGAGACAGGGATGTGTGATGTCGCCGTGGTTGTTTAACTTGTATGTTGATGGAGTGGTGAGAGAGGTGAATGCTCGAGTGCTTGGACGAGGATTAAAACTGGTAGGCGAGAATGATCATGAATGGGAGGTAAATCAGTTGTTGTTTGCGGATGATACTGTACTGGTAGCAGACACAGAAGAGAAGCTTGACCGACTAGTGACAGAATTTGGAAGGGTGTGTGAGAGAAGGAAGTTGAGAGTTAATGTGGGTAAGAGTAAGGTTATGAGATGTACGAGAAGGGAAGGTGGTGCAAGGTTGAATGTCATGTTGAATGGAGAGTTACTTGAGGAGGTGGATCAGTTTAAGTACTTGGGGTCTGTTGTTGCAGCAAATGGTGGAGTGGAAGCAGATGTACGTCAGAGAGTGAATGAAGGTTGCAAAGTGTTGGGGGCAGTTAAGGGAGTAGTAAAAAATAGAGGGTTGGGCATGAATGTAAAGAGAGTTCTATATGAGAAAGTGATTGTACCAACTGTGATGTATGGATCGGAGTTGTGGGGAATGAAAGTGACAGAGAGACAGAAATTGAATGTGTTTGAGATGAAGTGTCTAAGGAGTATGGCTGGTGTATCTCGAGTAGATAGGGTTAGGAACGAAGTGGTGAGGGTGAGAACGGGTGTAAGAATTGAGTTAGCAGCTAGAGTGGATATGAATGTGTTGAGGTGGTTTGGCCATGTTGAGAGAATGGAAAATGGCTGTCTGCTAAAGAAGGTGATGAATGCAAGAGTTGATGGGAGAAGTACAAGAGGAAGGCCAAGGTTTGGGTGGATGGATGGTGTGAAGAAAGCTCTGGGTGATAGGAGGATAGATGTGAGAGAGGCAAGAGAGGGTGCTAGAAATAGGAATGAATGGCGAGCGATTGTGACGCAGTTCCGGTAGGCCCTGCTGCTTCCTCCGGTGCCTTAGATGACCGCGGAGGTAATAGCAATAGGGGATTCAGCATTATGAAGCTTCATCTGTGGTGGATAATGTGGGAGGTTGGGCTGTGGCACCCTAGCAGTACCAGCTGAACTCGGCTGAGTCCCTGGTTAGGCTGGAGGAACGTAGAGAGTAGAGGTCCCCTTTTTGTTTTGTTTCTTTGTTGATGTCGGCTACCCCCAAAATTGGGGGAAGTGCCTTTGGTATATGTATGTATGTATAAACACCACAATACTTTCGAAGCCTGTAGGGTAACAAACACTGTATAAAAACTATAAAAACCACAATGCTTTCGAAGCCTGTAGGGTAACAAACATTGTATAAAAACTATAAAAACCACAACACTTTCGAAGTTTGCAGGGTAACAAACATTATAAAAACTATAAAAACCACAATGCTTTCGAAGCCTGTAGAGTAACAAACATTGTATAAAAATTATAAAAACCACAATGCTTTCGAAGCCTGCAGGGTAACAAACATTATAAGAACTATAAAAACCACAATACTTTCGAAGCCTGCAGGGTAACAAACATTATAAAAACTATAAAAACCACAATACGTTTGAAGCCTGCTGGGTAACAAACATCATAAAAATTATAAAAACCACAATACATTCGAAGCCTGCAGGGTAACAAACATTGTATAAAAACTATAAAAACCACAATACTTTCAAAGCCTGCAGGGTAACAAACATTATAAAAACTATAAAAACCACATTACGTTTGAAGCCTGCTGGGTAACAAACATTATAAAAATTATAAAAACCACAATACATTCGAAGCCTGCAGGGTAACAAACATTGTATAAAAACTATAAAAACCACAATACTTTCGAACCCTACAGGGTAACAAACACTATAAAAACTATAAAAACCACAATACATTTGAAGCCTGCAGGGTAACAAACATTATAAAAAACTATAAAAACCACAATGCTTTCGAAGCCTGCAGAGTGACAAACATTGTATCAAAACTATAAAAACCACAATGCTTTCGAAGCCTGCAGGGTGACAAACATTGTATCAAAACTATAAAAACCACAATGCTTTCGAAGCCTGCAGAGTGACAAACATTGTATCAAAACTATAAAAACCACAATGCTTTCGAAGCCTGCAGAGTGACAAACATTGTATCAAAACTATAAAAACCACAATGCTTTCGAAGCCTGCAGGGTGACAAACATTGTATCAAAACTATAAAAACCACAATGCTTTCGAAGCCTGCAGGGTGACAAACATTGTATCAAAACTATAAAAAACCACAATGCTTTCGAAGCCTGCAGGGTAACAAACATTACCAAAACTATAAAAAACCACAATGCTTTCGAAGCCCGCAGGGTAACAAACATTATAAAAACTATAAAAACCACAATACTTTCGAAGCCTAATAGGGAATAGTCGTAGCCTATAGTAAGGGAATAAGGTTTAAAGGTCACTCATGAATGGCAGAGGCAAGGAACAGGACAATTTCTTAGAGGCTGACTATATAAACATATGATCAGCACCCAAGCCTACTATCCACCAAGCTTGGACCAGGGAGGGCCACGCAGTGGCTGCTGATGACTCACCAGGAAACCTATCACTCACAAGGATGGTGAGGTTGCAGACACTCCTTGAAACTATCGAGCTTGATAGGGTCTCGAACTCCCATACAGCAGATTGACAGGTAAGGATGTTTCCAATAGGGTACCATAGACATCACATATTTTAGTTGTTAATTATTTCTCTTGTGGTTTCCTTAATTCCTTTCCTCACTGAGCTATTTTCCCTGTTGGAGCCCTCGGGCTTATAACATCTTGCTTTTCCAACTAGTGTTGTAGTTTAGCTTATAATAATAACAACAACAACAATACTACTACTACTACTACTACTACTACTACTACTAATAATAATAATAATAATATATAAAAATAACATATCACTCAAAGATGAATATGCTATTCCTTTAGATTGATCTGCTGGTCAGACCAAGAAAAACAGTGCACTCAGAGGTCCAGGGCACCACCCACCCGTTGAGATACTATCGCTAGAGAGTTATAGGATTCTTTGACTGGCCAGACAGTATTACATCGAATCCTTCCCTCTGGTTACGGTTCTTTCCCTTTGCCTACACATACACCGAATTGTCTGGCCTATTTTTTACATAGTCTCCTCTGTCCTCATACACATGACAACACTGAGACTACCAAACAATTCTTCTTCACCAAGGGGTTAACTACTGCACTGTAATTGTTCAGTAGCCACTTTCCTTTTGGTAAGTGTAGAAGAGACTCATTAGCTTTGGTAAGCAGCTCTTCTAGGAGAAGGACACTCCGAAATCAAACCATTGTTCTCTAGTCTTGGGTAGTGCCATAGCCTCTGTACCATGAACTTCCACTGTCTTGGGTTAGAGTTCTCTTGCTTGAGGGTACACTTGGGCACACTATTCTATCTAGTTGCTCTTCCTCTTGTTTTAGTAAAGTTTTTATTGATTATAAAGGAAATATTTATTTTGATATTGTTACTCTTCTTGAAATATTTAATTTTTCATTGTTTCCTTTCCTCACAGGGCTATTTTCCCTGTTGGGGCCCCTGAAATTATAGCATCCTGCTTTTCCAGCTAGGGTTGTAGCTTAGCATGTAATACTACTACTACTACTACTAATACTACTACTACTACTACTACTACTACTAATAATAATAATAATAATAATTTAGATTGATCTGCTGGCCAGACAAAGAAAAACAGTGTACTCGGAGGTTCATTTGTGTGGTACACTCATATGTACAGATACACCAGCGTGGAAAATACCCGCCCAGCAATGCATTTTACATGAAAATTTCATTTCATCACCTGATGTAACTTTTGCTTCCCATTGTCCGGCCTTTGTAAACGGCAAAACATTGCAGAAAGGGCGGGAGAGGTTGAGCTAAACGGGAAATGACGACAACTTTTTTCTGTTGTTTTGCCAATGGCAGTTCCTAGCTTTGCCCGCGCCCATTCTAGGAAAACTTTTATTTCGTCACTTCTCTCTGCTTTACGCTTTGAGGAAAGAATGTGGTGTTGGAATTACTTTAGTTAGTGGGCCTTTGAGAGAGAGAGAGAGAGAGAGAGAGAGAGAGAGAGAGAGAGAGAGAGAGAGAGAGAGAGAGAGAGAATATATATATATATATATATATATATATATATATATATATATATATATATATTACATAAATGAAGCCGGTGAGAGAGAGAGAGAGAGAGAGAGAGAGAGAGAGAGAGAGAGAGAGAGAGAGAGAGAGAGAGAATATATATATATATATATATATATATATATATATATTACATAAATGAAGCCGGTGAGAGAGAGAGAGAGAGAGAGAGAGAGAGAGAGAGAGAGAGAGAAGTAACTTATTACACAAATAAAGCCGGCTATTTCTAGATATGAATTTAGACTACTTATTTTTAATAATCCAGAACAAGAACGAAGAAACTTCCACAATACAAAGTATTAGATCACTACTTGTATTAAAATGAGAGTAAGGGGGAACATTCTCTCTCTCTCTCTCTCTCTCTCTCTCTCTCTCTCTCTCTCTCCGGCTTCATTTATGTAATATTTACTTATATCTCTCTCTCTCTCTCTCTCTCTCTCTCTCTCTCTCTCTCTCTCTCTCTCTCTCTCTCTCTCTCTCTCTAGGATAACTGTAACAACAAATAATTCAGTTTAACACTCATTGTAATGAGTAGAAAATTCACGTATCTATAATGAATGCGCAAATATTGTAGGTCTACATATGGATATCCTATGGATATCCTTTCTTGTTCATTAACAGTTTAGGCAGTATTATATTATTTGTTTTTATACCACTCAAAAGTGTTCAAACATAGCAATTTACTTATGATTGTAGTGTTTACTTTATAGGATATAGTATGATACTTAATCATAAACACACAACCTTCCAAGTTTCTACACACCAAACGCCTCTACATTTTCAGCATACCCTCGAAAAAAAAAAAAGGAAATATACATGTGTGTGCATGTCTGTGTACGTGTGTATATAATAACGAAAATACAGTAGGCATACCCTCTTAAATTATTATTATTATTATTATTATTATTATTATTATTATTATTATTATTATTATTACCAGCTAAGCTACAGTCCTAGTTGGAAGAGCCAGAAGTCATAAGCCCAAGGGCTGCAACAGAGGAAAATAGCCCAATGTGGAAAGGAAATAAATAATTAAACGAAATGAAAAGTAATGAATAAAAAAATGGTTCGACCAATGATCGATAAATGCAGATATCTATCAGATATATATTATAGGATGTTATGCAATCAGCCGTGGGTGAACCGTAGCTTATACGGGAGTCGGGACTGAGGACAGGAGTCACTGAGCACGAGGCTGTCACCAATACCAGTCGCAACGTAGACTCCAAGGCATCAAATAACATGAAGTTTTCCGCTCTCCTTCTGTGCTTCAGTGTCTTGCTTCTCACAGCAAGCACCGCCAGGAGTGTAACTGTTCTGCATCCCCCTTGCTGTCCTTGCTATTACATTGGCAGAGATGGATACTGCCATTACAACCCCTTCGACTGCAATGCCAGGATATCCAAGAATCGTGCGTCTGGGAGGGATTGCAATGTCAGCTCGTGATGTTCAATCTCTGTGAGGTGGAAAGCTTTCGCCTATGATTGTTGATGCTCTTTTGTTTTCGGGTGCGGGTTTTGAGCTCAAGATTCATCGGTGCTTCGGTTTGTTACCTGTCTAGAAAAGTGATTAGTTGTTAAGAAAAGGACAAAATGAATTAATTTACGATGTGGAAATAGTAAAAAACATCAGAGCTTCATCTTGTTACCTGACTAGTAAAGTTCTTAGACAAAAATTGGACAAAATTAAGTGATTTTGAAAGACGATTTAGTGGGAAAAAAATCAGCCAGAAAATGTTGTTCTTCAGAACTTCATTTATTGCCCGGACGGAGAAGTTAATTAAAGAAAAATAAGGACAAATTAACTGATTTTCGAAGTGAAATTTAGTAGAAAAAAAAATAATCGTAGGTTCTTCAAAGCTAAGTATTGCAACCTGACCAGAAAAGTGCTTATTAAAAAAAAAAAAAAAAAAAAAAAGTAAATGTCGATGTGGAATTGATGGAAATAAAATCAAACATAACATATTTGTTCTTCGTCTAAAAATCATTTGCTTAGTTCTTCTATGTTCAGGATTTGCTTTTACTTGTGCTACTCCTATGATGTTCAACTGTTCTTTTGATGGATTATTCATTGCAATTGTTCACGAATTATTATTGAACGTTTCGCCATGGCCAGTGTTTTTGTTCTCTTCCGGTTTTTATGAAATATTCACTTTGTTTCTCTGTTCATAAGATTGGAAATAGTTCACACCTACCAAAGTTTACTTTGTTCTCTGTGTTTTGGATGATAATGATGTTCATGACCCCATTTCTAAATTGTTCACGTTCATTTTTTTTAATACCCGGGTGCCTTTGTTCGAATTGTTCAAGCATAGAACATTATGTTAAAATATGACAAAATGCATTTATTACTAATCAATTGTTCTTACATTAAATGCAATAAATACAGTTCGTATCATTTGAACCTCCTTTTAACTTTGACTAATGTACGCAACCCGTCAAATATGACAGCTAAATGATAATATAGATAGCCAGACACACCACCTCTCGCCAGTGTATGACTATTGCCTCTCCCCCTAACCAAGGGACGGGAAGAGGTAAGCGCAACCGATATATATATATATATATATATATATATATATATATATATATATATATATATATATATATATATATATATATATATATATAGACACTGGGTAGGTTGGCCATGCCACCAGCCACCTATATATATATATATATACATTATATATATATATATATATTATATATATATATATATATATATATATATATATATATATATAATATATATATATATATATATATATATATAATATAATATATATATATATATATATATATATATATATATATATATATATATATATATAATATATATATATATATATATATATATATATATATATATATATATATATAGACACTGGGTAGGTTAGCCAGGCCACCAGCCACCTGTTGAGATACTACCGCCAGAGAGTTATTGGGTTGTTTGACTGGTCAGGCAGTATTACATAGGATCCTTTTCCCTGGTTACGGTTCATTTTACTTTTGCCTACACATACACCAAATCGTCTGGCATATTCTTTACACATTCTCCTCTGTCCTCATACACCTGACAACACTGAGATTACCAAACAGTTCTTCTTCACCCAAGGGGTTATCTCGTGCACTGTAACAGTTCATTGGCTACTTTCCTCTTGGTAAGGATAGAAGAGACTCTTTAGCTATGGTAAGCAGCTCTTCTAGGAGAAGGACACTCTAAAATAAAACCATTGTTCTCTAGTCTTGGCTAGAATCGTACTTATCAAGGACACCCTTACTAGGTTGGTTTGCTGTAAGCAATCACACTAAAGTCTTCCCCCATCACCAATCTGTAGTGGTCAGCGTGGTAATGAAAATTGGCCAAACACTAGAAATTAATAAAGACATTTGCTGCATTTGTTATTGTTGTGTATATATATATATATATATATATATATATATATATATATATATATATATATATATATATATATATATATATATATATACACAGTATATATAAAAATTAAATAATGCCCTTATAATACATAGCTGAAGTATCACTTCCATTTAGAGAACTTTAATAGTTCGTCCCTCAACATATTCATTTCCAATTTCATATACCTTTACGTCAATCACAGGAAGACAATGAATTCCTCTTTTAAGTGCAAGAACTTGTTTTAGACAATTTGTTCATAGCAAAAACATATACTGCAAACAGCATTCTTGTTTGAGCCCTTCATTGCTTGCCTCGCCTCCTTCCCTTCGTGAAGAACTGCGCTGCAATCGGCGTTCGGACGTGTAAGGAGAGTCTAATTTTGTATAAAAACTGGAAAAGTGAAATCAAGGAGGAGGAAGTGTATGACAATACATTTTCGTCAATTTATTATTTAGAGCAAGGACAAACTCATTGGGCTTGAATATAAGAAACAGACACCAAGATGGAAATATAAACTGTGTATTCTGTGATGTAGAAGAAAATGCTAACCACTTTATATTATATTGTCCACAGTTTAGTGATATAAGAATAAAAGCAATTGAGCTCCAACAACCATACGAAGAAGATAGTGCACAAACAGTTGGAAAATTCCTTTTTTGTGAAGAGAATATTGAAAATAAGAAAAGTATACTACAACAAATGTGGATGAAAAGAGAAAAACTAGTGAAAATAAGGAACACACAAAACTGAAAGACACAGAGGCGCCGTTGTAAAGGCTATGCCTCACCCCAGAACCTGAACCTGAACCTGAAGTGTCTGGCTCTCCTGATAGGGGAAGTTCATTGAGAGTTTAGACAAAGGAAAAGGCGCACGGAGCAATTGTTTGTTATGAATCAAGTATGTGAGAAGTTTGTTAAAAAAAAAGAAACATACTGTTTGAGGCATAGTTTGACTTAGACAAAAACTTGCGAGAGCACCTTCTATGAGAGAGAGAGAGAGAGAGAGAGAGAGAGAGAGAGAGAGAGAGAGAGAGAGAGAGAGAGAGGATTACACAAATAGACACAAGGAATAACATAGGCTGCGTAAAGGTTTAAAGGTAGCTCATGAATGGCGGAGGCAAGGGACAGAACAATGTTTTAGAGATTGACCATATATACATATGATCAGCCCCAAGGCTCCTCTCAAGGTAGTATCAGGAAGGGCCAGGCCATGGCTATTGAGGACTTACCAAATAGACCTACAAACTCGACCCCCCCCCCAAACCCCCTCATCTCCAGCTCAAATGGATGGTGAGGTTACACACACACACACACACACACACACACACACACACACACACACTGTTACAAAATATCGAACTTGAGTGTGTCTCGAACGTACATCCAACAGATTGCCAGGCATGAATGCTTCCAATAGGCTACCAAAACTCTAAGTACCTACAATAATCAAAAAGAGAGAGAGAGAGAGAGAGAGAGAGAGAGAGAGAGAGAGAGAGAGAGAGAGAGAGAGAGAGAGAGAGAGAGAGCGTCTTTAAGATTAACGCAAATGAGGGCATGTTGGTTTGTATAATACAAGTCCTCATTTGCGTTAATCTTACAGACGCTCTCTCTCTCTCTCTCTCTCTCTCTCTCTCTCTCTCTCTCTCTCTCTCTCTCTCTCTCTCTCTCTCTCCTATTTGGATAAATCAGATCGTGAAATATAGTCAAGGCACCAGACAATTCACCCAATCACTCATCCCAAAGGAATACAAAAATTTAAGTATAATCATAAACCAGAGTGTATATATTATGTTATATATATATATATATATATATATATATATATATATATATATATATATATATATATATATATATATATATATATATATATATATATATATATATATATATATATATAAGGCAAAAATGTAGTAGGTTCATAAATGATTTAAACGAAGCATCATTTCCATTTTTAGATCTTTAAAAGTTCGTCCCCCAAATGAGGGATAGTAGTCCTTAGAATCTGCATCTATCCTCACAGCCCCGTCCCCTTCTTGTCCAAGGACAACAGGTTTCCAGATCCTTTGGACAGAAGCAATTTAATTGCTTGCTCTCCTTTCGGGAAGTATTGCTCAGCAGTCTGCGTTGAGACGTCGTGCAAACACGATGAAGTGTCTCGCTCTCCTCTTGGCTCTCAATGTCTGGCTTCTCAAACCCTTCACCGTCAGGGCGGCTGGTAACGTGGCCGATCCCCCGTGCAGTTACTCGAGGACAGTTGATTGCAGGCTATTCCTCTTTGAAGGGTACGGGGCCAGGGAAGATTTCGATGAAGATTACGGTCATAGTAGCAAGCCCAGTGACCATGTGATGCGCCTATCCACGCCTCCACCCCAACACCTGTGCTAGGCATGGCCATGGCCCCACGCACGGTGCCAAACATGGCCAAAGCCCCACGCCCTCTTCCAGACATGGCTATGGCCCCACACCATGTACCAGACATGGCAAGGGCAGCACGTCCTGCGCCGGGAGTAGCCACAGCCAGATCTCCTGTGCCAGACCTGGCCAGAGTCCAATCTCGTGTACTGGCCAGGCCCCATCCTCACACGCTGTGTCGCCCACCCCTGTGCAGGGCCTGACCACTACGACTCAGGCCAATATATGAGTGACGTACTGTATGTTACATAATTAGACTTAAACAAAAGCTTATGAGAGAATCGATTGAGCGATATTTAGAAAAAAAAATCTTGTTGAAGAAATCATCAATCATTATCTGTTCTTCTGATTGTTATCTTGTTTACAATTTTGAATTTCTAAAAACTGCCACTTGTATTTCTATTAACAGTTATTGTTACATACAACTTATTACTTAAACCATCTGTGCTTGTAGGACAATTTTCTTTGATGTTAACAGTTTTGCTTTTTCTTTAAAAAATAGTCAAGTTTATTCATAAACGCCCATGGATAGCCAGTTAAGCCAAGATACATAGAGCACATATACACTATGAATATACATTTGTAAAATAAAAAGGACATCAGAAGAAATATGTAAACAAGAGGAAATTTAATGAAGTATCAAAAGGTTTTACAGATAAAAATGAATCTGAATATTTTCTTTATAAACAATTGACTCCAAACGTCTTGATAACCTGTCATTGGTGGAGAAGTTTTCCCTCGAAAACTATGAAATCTGAGAACCCAAGAGAGGAAACCCTGCTTTCCCAACTGGGTTCGAACCCACTCCAAGGAATGTCAGTACCGAGATGGGCATGTGTAAGGACTCGATTCTCCTTATAAGGATTCGAGGCCCAACTGGAAGGAGATTTTCTGTATTTATTGATGTATGTTTGGGGTCCTAAAGGAGATCCTATTAAAATCCTTGAGGAGGGGAAAAGTTCCGATTTATAACATTATTATTATCATCACTATTATTATTAGAATGCGATAAGGCAAGGGCTCGAACAGGGGAAAATAGCCCAGTGAGGAAAGGAAATAAAGTCTGGTATCTGAAAAGTATCTACACGCCTGTTCACAAGGACGCAAGGCTTCTGAGGAAACTTATCCTGAAGCGGAAATAAAGAACAACTGCAAACAAAGATAAGAATGATCAGGTAAAGATCAAAATGACAAGGCATATCTAGAGAAACGTCTTCGCTCGATTCTCCATGTAGGAGCCAAGTGCAGCCTAATAAATAGAAATATATTGCTCAGAGATTGCAGGAAAGAAAATCCCTGATCAGGATGTTTGCCAGACAGGTTAGCACGTGAGGGAAGGAGGGTATTGGGGTGACCTTGATGGGGACATGGTTAAAGATAACCTATGTCCTATGAATAAACAAATCAAATTAACTCTAAGTATAATGTGAGTTAATTCGATCTAGTTCCAAGTTCTGAAAAAGTTCCAATATTGAACTAATGTTTCTCTGGGAACTTGTGCCAGGCCTGGGCAATGACCTATCCCATCCCGGGCCTGGCCACGGTATCTCCCCCATGCTGGGCCTGGCCATGGCCCTACCCCCAGTGCCTGGCCTGGGCAATGACCCATCCCATCCCCGGCCTGACCACGGTATCTCCCCTATGCTGGGCCTGGCCATGGTATCGCCCCTATGCTGGGCCTGGCCATGGCCCTACCCCCAGTGCCTGGCCTGGGCAATGACCCATCCCATCCCCGGCCTGACCACGGTATCTCCCCTATGCTGGGCCTGGCCATGGTATCGCCCCTATGCTGGGCCTGGCCATGGCCCCACCCCCAGTGCCTGGCCTGGGCAATGACCCATCCCATCCCCGGCCTGACCACGGTATCTCCCCTATGCTGGGCCTGGCCATGGTATCGCCCCTATGCTGGGCCTGGCCATGGCCCCACCCCAGTGCCTGGCCTGGGCAATGACCCATCCCATCCCCGGCCTGACCACGGTATCTCCCCTATGCTGGGCCTGGCCATGGTATCGCCCCTATGCTGGGCCTGGCCATGGCCCCACCCCCAGTGCCTGGCCTGGGCAATGACCCATCCCATCCCCGGCCTGACCACGGTATCTCCCCTATGCTGGGCCTGGCCATGGTATCGCCCCTATGCTGGGCCTGGCCATGGCCCCACCCCCAGTGCCTGGCCTGGGCAATGACCCATCCCATCCCCGGCCTGACCACGGTATCTCCCCTATGCTGGGCCTGGCCATGGTATCGCCCCTATGCTGGGCCTGGCCATGGCCCCACCCCCAGTGCCTGGCCTGGGCAATGACCCATCCCATCCCCGGCCTGACCACGGTATCTCCCCTATGCTGGGCCTGGCCATGGTATCGCCCCTATGCTGGGCCTGGCCATGGCCCCACCCCCAGTGCCTGGCCTGGGCAATGACCCATCCCATCCCCGGCCTGACCACGGTATCTCCCCTATGCTGGGCCTGGCCATGGTATCGCCCCTATGCTGGGCCTGGCCATGGCCCCACCCCCAGTGCCTGGCCTGGGCAATGACCCATCCCATCCCCGGCCTGACCACGGTATCTCCCCTATGCTGGGCCTGGCCATGGTATCGCCCCTATGCTGGGCCTGGCCATGGCCCCACCCCCAGTGCCTGGCCTGGGCAATGACCCATCCCATCCCCGGCCTGACCACGGTATCTCCCCTATGCTGGGCCTGGCCATGGTATCGCCCCTATGCTGGGCCTGGCCATGGCCCCACCCCCAGTGCCTGGCCTGGGCAATGACCCATCCCATCCCCGGCCTGACCACGGTATCTCCCCTATGCTGGGCCTGGCCATGGTATCGCCCCTATGCTGGGCCTGGCCATGGCCCCACCCCCAGTGCCTGGCCTGGGCAATGACCCATCCCATCCCCGGCCTGACCACGGTATCTCCCCTATGCTGGGCCTGGCCATGGTATCGCCCCTATGCTGGGCCTGGCCATGGCCCCACCCCCAGTGTCTGGCCTGGGCAATGACCCATCCCATCCCCGGCCTGACCACGGTATCTCCCCTATGCTGGGCCTGGCCATGGTATCGCCCCTATGCTGGGCCTGGCCATGGCCCCACCCCCAGTGCCTGGCCTGGGCAATGACCCATCCCATCCCCGGCCTGACCACGGTATCTCCCCTATGCTGGGCCTGGCCATGGTATCGCCCCTATGCTGGGCCTGGCCATGGCCCCACCCCCAGTGCCTGGCCTGGGCAATGACCCATCCCATCCCCGGCCTGACCACGGTATCTCCCCTATGCTGGGCCTGGCCATGGTATCGCCCCTATGCTGGGCCTGGCCATGGCCCCACCCCCAGTGCCTGGCCTGGGCAATGACCCATCCCATCCCCGGCCTGGCCACGGTATCTCCCCTATGCTGGGCCTGGCCACGGTATCTCCCTTACGCTGGGCTTGGCCATGGCCCCACCCCCTGTACCTGGCCTGGACACAGTTCCACCCAGTATTCCCGGCCTGGCTATGGGCCCAACTCCTATGGCGAGCTGGCCAAGGCCCTACCAACAGTGATGGGCTTGGTCACGGCCCCACAAGCTGTGTTGCCTTTCCGAATTGCGATCTTGATCCGGGTCACCTTCAAAATTTTATGGATTCTTCCATAGCCTAATATCCATCCGTTGTTAAAATTTGTTGAAAATCCGGCAAGAAGTTTTAACGTATTCCTGCTAACAGACAAACAAACTGACAAATAAATGAATAAAAGCAAATGAAAATATAAACTCCTTGGTGGGGGTAATTAGCGACTGACTGGGGTTTCTAAGGTACATCTGGATGAGGAAAAAGTTCCAAAGGAATGACTCAGATGAAAAATGGTTCTTTTGCCTGAATATAAAGATGATAAAAGGGAACTGTATACATTGTAGGGGTAGCATGTGCCTTATTACACTAATGAATGTGAAGGGTAGGATTTTAATAAAGGAAATATTGAAAGGGACAAAAAACTGATAAGGGAAGATCATTGAGGGCTTAGACAAAGGAGAAGGTGCACGAATCACGCGTTTGTTATAAACTAGCTATGCGAGAAATTTGTTAGAGATGTAGAGAATGTTGATGTAATGTTTGCGAGGGTTAATGTAAGGTTGAAAATTCTTGCAGAGGTGACTGTTGAGAATATAAGAAAGGAAACTAAGAGACTATAGGAAAACAAGAAGAAGAGTTGACTGAATTGTAAATCAGATGATGCAGTGTGTTAGAGATAATGGGAACTAGTGACTGACCAGGGCTTCTACGGTATATTTGGATGAAGAAAAGTTTCCAAATGAATGACTCTAATGGAAATCAATTCCGTTATATAAATATAAAGATGACATAAGGTAAATGTGAAAATTTTAGGGATATCACGATGTTTAATATACTCATAAAGTTTAAGGGTAGGATTTTGATAAAGGATATATTGCAAGAGACAAAGACCTGATAGGGGGAGTTCATTGAGGGTTTAGACAAAGGAAAAGGCGCACGAATCAATTGTTTGTTATGAACATACTGTATGTGGCATAGTTTGACCTAGACAAAAACTTCTGAGAGAGAGAGAGAGAGAGAGAGAGAGAGAGAGAGAGAGAGAGAGAGAGAGAGAGAGAGAATTACACAAATAGACACAAAGAATAACATAGACTGCATAAAGGTTTAAAGGTAGCTCATGAATGGCGGAGGCAAGGGACAGAACAATGTTTTAGAGATTGACCATATATACATATGATGAGCCACAAGGCCCCTCTCAAGGTAGGACCAGGAAGGGCCAGGCCATGGCTGTTGAGGACTCACCAGATAGACCTACAGACTCCCCCCACCCCCACCAAGCCCCCTCATCTCTAGCCCAAAAGGATGGTGAGGTTGCAGACACTGTTGCAAAGTATCGAACTTGATTGTCTCGAACGTACAACCAACAGATCGCCAGACATGGACGCTTCTAATAGGTTACCAAAACTCTAAGTACCTACAATAATCGAAGAGAGAGAGAGAGAGAGAGAGAGAGAGAGAGAGAGAGAGAGAGAGAGAGAGAGAGAGAGAGAGAGAGAGAGAGATATTAACGCCAAAGAGGACTTGTATTATGCATTCCAATTTCTCTCTCTCTCTGAGAAATTGGTATGCATAATACAAGTCTTCTTTGGCGTTAATCTCTCTCTCTCTCTCTCTCTCTCTCTCTCTCTCTCTCTCTCTCTCTCTCTCTCTCTCTCTCCTATTTGGATAAATCAGATCGTGAAATATAGTTTATGCACCAGACAATTCACCCAATCACTCATCCCAAAGGAATACACAAATTTAAGTATAATCATAAACCAGAGTGTATATATTATGTAATATATATATATATATATATATATATATATATATATATATATATATATATATATATATATATATACATATATATATATATATATATATATATATATATATATATATATATATATATATGTATATATATACATGTATTATAGCCACGAAAGGAAAAATGAAAAAGACTTTTTCCTTTCGTGGCTATAATACATTTCATATTCATCACGTGTCAGCTTTCGTGATTTCTACACACATATATATATATACATACATACACACACACACACACACACACACACACACATATATATATATATATATATATATATATATATATATATATATATATATATATATACATATATATATATATATATAAGACAAAAATGTAGTAGAGTCATAAATGATTTAAACAAAGCATCATTTCCATTTTTAGATCTTTAAAAGTTCGTCCCCCAAATGAGGGATAGTAGTCCTTAGCATCTGCATCTATCCTCACACCCCCGTCCCCTTCTTGTCCAACAACAACAGATTTCCAGATTCCTTGGAGAGAAGCAGTTTACTTGCTTGCTTTCCCTTCGGGAAGTATTGCTCAGCAGTCTGCGTTGAGACGTCAAGCAAACACGATGAAGTGTCTCGCTCTCCTCTTGGCTTTCAACATCTGGTTTCTCACACCCTTCACCGTTAGGGGAGCTCCTGGTGTGATGAAACTCGAGTGCACTCCAGACCATATCGAGATGAATGATACATGCGTGCCATATCTGTATGGAGGTGCTGCTCCCAAGCCGGCCGACCCGCATTTCTATCTATCTATCTATATACCAAGGCACTTCCCCCAATTTTGGGGTTGTAGCCGACACCAACAATGAAACAAAACAAAAAGGGGACCTCTACTCTCTATGTTCCTTCAGCCTAATCAGGGACTCAACCGAGTTCAGCTGGTACTGCTAGGGTGCCACAGCCCAACCTCCCACATTTCCACCACAGATGAAGCTTCATAATGCTGACTCCCCTACTGCTGCTACCTCCGCGGTCATCTAAGGCCCCGGAGGAAGCAGCAGGGCCTACTGGAACTGCGTCACAATCGCTCGCCATTCATTCCTATTTCTAGCACGCTCTCTTGCCTCTCTCACATCTATCCTCCTATCACCCAGAGCTTTCTTCACACCATCCATCCACCCAAACCTTGGCCTTCCTCTTGTACTTCTCCCATCAACTCTTGCATTCATCACCTTCTTTAGCAGACAACCATTTTCCATTCTCTCAACATGGCCAAACCACCTCAACACATTCATATCCACTCTAGCCGCTAACTCATTTCTTACACCCGTTCTCTCCCTCACCACTTCGTTCCTAACCCTATCTACTCGAGATACACCAGCCATACTCCTCAGACACTTCATCTCAAACACATTCAATTTCTGTCTCTCCATCACTTTCATTCCCCACGACTCCGATCCATACATCACAGTTGGTACAATCACTTTCTCATATAGAACTCATGCCCAACCCTCTATTTTTTACTACTCCCTTAACTGCCCCCAACACTTTGCAACCTTCATTCACTCTCTGACGTACATCTGCTTCCACTCCACCATTTGCTGCAACAATAGACCCCAAGTACTTAAACTGATCCACCTCCTCAAGTAACTCTCCATTCAACATGACATTCAACCTTGCACCACCTTCCCTTCTCGTACATCTCATAACCTTACTCTTACCCACATTAACTCTCAACTTCCTTCTCTCACACACCCTTCCAAATTCTGTCACTAGTCGGTCAAGCTTCTCTTCTGTGTCTGCTACCAGTACAGTATCATCCGCAAACAACAACTGATTTACCTCCCATTCATGGTCATTCTCGCCTACCAGTTTTAATCCTCGTCCAAGCACTCGAGCATTCACCTCTCTCACCACTCCATCAACATACAAGTTAAACAACCACGGCGACATCACACATCCCTGTCTCAGCCCCACTCTCACCGGAAACCAATCACTCACTTCATTTCCTATTCTTACACATGCTTTACTACCTTTGTATAAACTTTTCACTGCTTGCAACAACCTTCCACCAACTCCATATAACCTCATCACATCCCACATTGCTTCCCTATCAACTCTATCATATGCTTTCTCCAGATCCATAAACGCAACATACACCTCCTTACCTTTTGCTAAATATTTCTCGCATATCTGCCTAACTGTAAAAATCTGATTCATACAACCCCTACCTCTTCTAAAACCACCCTGTACTTCCAAGATTGCATTCTCTGTTTTATCCTTAATCCTATTAATCAGTACTCTACCATACACTTTTCCAACTACACTCAACAAACTAATACCTCTTGAATTACAACACTCTCTATTAATCCACCTAGATTCCACCCCTCCCTACCTACTACTAGGCCGCCACTCCCCACCCTGTTTCCAGGCCGCCTCCCACCCCCTTTGTTAATAGGTTGCCTCCCCCTCCCCCTCCTTATACCAGACCGCCTTCTCCTGCTCCCAGGCCCCATACCACTCCTCCCAGGACTGTGGACGATTCCACTATGCCTGGACAACCCTCGACCCATAGAAGGATAATGTGTATTCCTGACGTCGGCATCCATCATCTGGTAGGGCAAGGAAGGTATCCTTTATGCGAGATCAAACCAACTACCTACACATGAATTAAGACTCCAGTTGCTTACATCCTCCTTAGCAATTGACGAATCTTCAGATGATTTGGCCCAAGATATCCAAGATATCCGTTTCAAAAATGCTTGAAACGGAATTAGTGTTAAAAGCAGTTGCTTCGTCCTTCAGTTTTCCTCTGGTTGTGGATTTAACTGTGCTTCTGTGGTGAACTATTCTGTGCCATTTTTTTTAGTTAGGAGGTTTAATCAGTGACAGAATTTACTTTGTTCAGTCTCCATTGGGGACTGATTATGTATTCAATCAGATTTATAAATTGTTCATATTCCTTCTGTTCATTCCCTGACCGACCGAATGCCTTTGTTCCAATTGTTCAAGCCTTTACTAAAGTGCCTCTGGGGACAATAAGAGAAAAAAATATTGTCACAAAAACTATGAGTCATCTTCTGTTTATCTCATAATTAATTTCTTTTCAATTAGGAATTTTTGAAAATTCTATTTTATTCTATCAACAATTATTGTTAAGTCCAATTCTTATGATTTTACATACAGTATGATAAACATGAAGACATTATTCATTATTATTATTATTATTATTATTATTATTATTATTAAATGCTAAGCTACAACCCTAGTTGGAACAGCAGGATGCTATAAGCCCAGGGGCCCCAACAGGAAAAATAGCCCAGTTAGGAAAGGAAACAAGGAAAAATGAAATATTTCAAGAATAGTAACAACATTAAAATAAATATTTCCTATGTAAAAAATAAAAACTTCAACAAAACAAGTGGAAGAGCAACTAGATAGAACAGTGTGCCCGAGTGTACCCTCAAGCAAGAGAACCCTAACCCAAGGCAGTGGAAGACCACGCTTCTGGGATCATTTTCTCTGATATCTACAGTTAAGCAAAGACACCTCCCAAAACGCCCTCATCTCTAGCCCAAAAGGATGGTGAGGTTGCACACACACACACACACACACACACACACTGTTACAAACTATCGAACTTGAGTGTGTCTCGAACGTACATCCAACAGATTGCCAGACATGGACGCTTCTAACAGGTTACCAAAACTCTAAGTACCTACAATAATCGAAGAGAGAGAGAGAGAGAGAGAGAGAGAGAGAGAGAGAGAGAGAGAGAGAGAGAGAGAGAGAGATTAACGCCAAAGAGGACTTGTATTATGCATACCAATTTCTCTCTCCCTCTGAGAAAATGGTATGCATAATACAAGTCCTCTTTGGCGTTAATATCTCTCTCTCTCTCTCTCTCTCTCTCTCTCTCTCTCTCTCTCTCTCTCTCTCTCTCTCTCTCTCTCTCTCTCTCTCTCTCCTATTTGGATAAATCAGATCGTGAAATATAGTTTATGCACCAGACAATTCACCCAATCACTCATCCCAAAGGAATACACAAATTTAAGTATAATCATAAACCAGAGTGTATATATTATGTAATATATATATATATATATATATATATATATATATATATATATATATATATATATATATATATATGTGTGTATATATATATATGTGTATATATATATATGTATATATATATATATATATATATATATATATATATATATATATATATATATATATATATATATACATGTATTATAGCCACGAAAGGAAAAATGAAAAAGACTTTCCTTTCGTGGCTATAATAAATTTTATTATTCATCACGTGTCAGCTTTCGTGATTTCTACACATATATAAACATATATATATATATATATATATATATATATATATATATATATATATATATATATATATATATATATATATATATATAAGACAAAATGTAGTAGAGTCATAAATGATTTAAACAGAGCATTTCCATTTTTAGATCTTAAAAAGTTCGTCCCCCAAATGAGGGATAGTAGTCCTTAGCATCTGCATCTATCCCCACACCCCCGTCCCCTTCTTGTCCAACAACAACAGGTTTCCAGATTCCTTGGAGAGAAGCAGTTTACTTGCTTGCTCTCCTTTCGGGAAGTATTGCTCAGCAGTCTGCGTTGAGACGTCAAGCAAACACGATGAAGTGTCTCGCTCTCCTCTTGGCTTTCAACATCTGGTTTCTCACACCCTTCACCGTTAGGGGAGTTCCTGGTGTGATGAAACTCGAGTGCACTCCAGACCATATCGAGATGAATGATACATGCGTTCCATATCTGTATGGAGGTGCTGCTCAAAAGCCGGCCGACCCGCATTTCACTCTCTATTAATCCACCTAGATTCCACCCCTCCCCACCTACTACTAGGCCGCCACTCCCCCCTCCTGTTTCCAGGCCGCCTCCCACCCCCTCTTGTTAATAGGTTGCCTCTCCCTCCCCCTCCCCCTCCTTATACCAGACCGCCTTCTCCTGCTCCCAGGCTGCATACCACTCCTCCCAGGACTGTGGACGATTCCACTATGCCTGGACAACCCTCGACCCATAGAAGGATAATGTGTATTCCTCACGTCGGCATCCATCATCTGGTAGGGCAAGGAAAGTATCCTTTATGCGAGATCAAACCGACTACCTACATACGAACTAAGACTCCAGTTGCTAACATCCTCCTTAGTTATTGACGAATCTTCAGAGGATTTAGCCCAAGATATCCAGCACTTCGCTTTGTTGCAGGACCAGGAAAGGGAATCTTCAAGGAACAAAAAAAAAAAAAGGACAAAATCAAGAGAAGCTCGAAACGGAATTAGTGTTAAAAGCAGTTGCTTTGTTCTTCAGTTTTCCTCTGGTTGTGAATTTAACTGTGCTTCTGTGGTGAACTATTCTGTGCCATTGTTCTTTAGTTAGGAGGTTTCATCAATGACAGAATTTACTTTGTTCAGACTCGACTGGGGAGTGATTATGTCCTCAATCCCATTTATAAATTGTTCATATTCCTTCTGTTTATTCCCTGACCGCCCAATTCCTTTATTCCAATTGTTCAAGCCTTTACTAAAATACTTCACAAAGGACAAGGAGAGAGAAAAAAATATTGTCACAAAAACTATCAATCATCAACTGTTTATCTAATCATTAATTTGTTTACAATTATGAATTTTTGAAAATTCTATTTTTTCTATTAACAATTATTGTCAAGTCCAATTCTTATGGTTTTACATACAGTATTATAAACATAGAGACGTTATTTATTATTATTATTATTATTATTATCATTTTTAAATGCTAAGTTACAACCCTAGTTGGAAAAGCAGGATGCTATAAGCCCAGGGGCCCCAACAGGAAAAATAGCCCAGTAAGGAAAGGAAACAAGGAAAAATGAAATATTTCAAGAATAGTAACAACATTGAAATAATATTTCCTATGTAAAAAATAAAAACTTCAACAAAACAAGATGAAGAGCAACTAGATAGAACAGTGTGCCCCAGTGTACCCTCAAGCAAGAGAACTCTAACCCAAGATAGTGGAAGACCACGCTTCTGGGATAATTTTCTTTGATATCTACAGTTTTTGCATTATCTAAAAATCAGACAAGTTTATTTACAAACGTCCAAGGATAAGCAGTTAAGCAAGGACACCTCCCAAAACGCCCTCATCTCTAGCTCAAAAGGATGGTGAGGTTGCACACACACACACACACACACACACACACACACTGTTACAAACTATCGAACTTGAGTGTGTCTCGAACGTACATCAAACTGATTGCCTCTTGGCTTTCAACATCTGGTTTCTCAAACCCTTCACCGTCAAGGCGGCTGCTAACATAATCATTCCCGAGTGCATTGGAATCCACATCGATTGCAAGCCATCCGGGTTTGATGACCCTGCTTTCAGGCCGGTTCCCCAACCTTTCACACCGGTTCGCCCTCCTGTCAGACCGCCTCCCCCTCCCCCTCCTACTATCTGGCCGCCAACCATTCCCCCTCCTATAACTAGGCTGCCTGCCCTTCCTCCTCCCAGGCACCCTATCCCTGCCAGTGTTGTCGAAGTCCAGCAGCCTCCAAGGATCATGTCAGGGTTTTAACCCTGGATCACACTACTCTTGTATAGTGACTCTGGTATCCGGACCGAGGACAATTCCACTATGCCTGGGCAACCATCGGCCCATTGAAAATAAAGTATATATCTTTCTTTGTGGGCATTCTTTAACCCGGTGAGAAGGTTTGTGTATCGTCATGATCAGTAGAGTTGTACTTATCAAGGACACCCTTACTAGGTTGGTTTGCTGTAAGCAATCACACTAAAGTCTTCCACCATCACCAATCTGTAGTGGTCAGCGTGGTGATGAAAATTGGCCAAACACTAGATATGAATAAGGACATGGGCTACATTTGTTATTGCTGTAAGTATATATATATATATATATATATATATATATATATATATATATATATATATATATAATAATGAAATAATGCCCTTATATTACATACCTGAAGCATCACTTCCATTTAGAGATCTTTAATAGTTCATCCCCGAACATATTCCTCTCCAATTTCATATACCTTTAGTCAATCACAGGACGACAATGAACTCCTCTTTCAAGTGCAAGAACTAGTTCGTTCATGGCAAAAAAATATATATTGCAAACAGCATTCCTGTCTGAGCCCTCCACTGCTCGCCTCGCCTCGTCCCCTTCGTGGAGAACTGGGCCGCAGTCGGCGCTGGGACGTCAAGCAAACGCAATGAAGTGTCTGGCTCTTCTCTTGACTTTCATCATGTGGTTTCTCCCACCATTCATCGTCAGGGGAGTTCCAAATGTGGTAATTAACCCGTGCCCGGAATCCACTTACGGACAAGATTGCATAGATTACACACATGAAGACCGTGAAAAAAGAGAGGTGGATGACATAGAACGAGAAGTCGTGCACGGACTTAATTTCAAGGAATACCCATATGAAGACTGAATCCAGGGAGGTGCGGGACATAGAACCACAAGTCTCAGGCTACCTGTTTCTAAGGAGAAAAACTTTTCCCGTCCTTAACTCTAGTAAAATCAAATCCCAAATTAATGAACCACGAGTGAAGTGAATCCGATAACGAGAAAAACTTGTTTCTGGAGTTAATAGAGTTTATTCAACGAATTTTACCTTTATTTCATTCGTAAATGAACACGGGTGTTGTTGTTCCCCCAACTGAACCCCCGACTCCCACCTGTGGCTGTGTGGAGGTTAGGGGGGGGGGGTCTAATGGGTTGTTCGGTTTGTTTGCTGTTGAAATAAAGGTCAAATTCGGTGAAAACATATTATTTACTACAGGAAAAAAAAAATCTGTTCAAAATAATCAACGTCTCATCCATATCTATAATTTTACCAGGGATATTTCTTATGAAAGTATCATAAGAAATACTGTCCTTTGGACTGGCAAGTAGTACATGCTGAACTGGGCATGGTCCCCTCCCCGTTTTTTATATTAATTTTGGTGGTGGATTAGTTCGGGTATATTTTCAAACCCTGATAATGTTTTTTTTCTTCTCAAGTCACAACTCTAAATTTCACTACAAGAAACAATGGCGTACTTAACGATTGGGCCACCAATGTTTGGGGTCTTCTGGCAATTAAGAAAATGAAGAAACTCGAGTGATGTTCAAAACAGATTAGTGTTAAATTCATTTGATTTGTTCTACAATATTTCTCTGGTTGTGAATTTAGTTGTGTTTCTCTGGTGAAAGTGTGTACTTGTTCTCTTGATGAACTATACTGTGCCATTGTTCTTAATTTAGGATATAGTTCATCAGTACTTGCATTTACTTTGTTCTGTCTCCAATGGGTAGTGATTATGTTCTCAATCCCATTTCTGAATATTTCATGTTCATTCTGTTTATTGCATGACCAAATGAGGGCCTTTGTTCCAATTGTTCAAGCCTTTACTAAAATACTTCACAAAAGACAAGAAAAGAAAAAAAATTACTGTTACTGAAATCATTATCATTTATCCAGTTGTTAATTTGTTCACAATTATCAATATTTCAAAATTCTGTTTTTTCTATTAACAATTATTGTTACGTATAATTCTTACAATTTTACATAATAAACATAGAGATGTTATTTATATCATTTAAACCATTCACTTTTTTTTTTATATATTTAGGGTTTTGGCATTTTTCTGGAAATCAGTCAACTTTATTCATAAACGTCCAGGGTTAGAGAGTTAAACCAAGATACATCAGAAAGATATACGCTATAAATATCCTGTTAGAAAATAAACAAGAAATATGTAAACAAGAGGACAATTAATTAAGCATCAAAAGGTATTACAGATAAAAATAAATCTGAATATTTGTTTATAAACAATTGACTCCAAACATCTTGATAACCTGACAATGGTGGAGAAGTTTTCCCTCGAAAACTATGAAATCTGAGAACCCAAGAGAGGAAACCCTTCTTTCCCTACTGGGTTCGAACCCGCTACAAGGAAAGTCAGTACCGAGATGGGCATGTGTAAGGTCTAGATTCTCCTTATAAGGATTCGAGGCCCAACCAGAAGGAGAGTATCTGTATTTATTGAAGTAAGTTTGGGGTCCTTAGGAAGATCCTGTTAAAAATCCTTGAGGAAGGGAAAAGGGCAAATTTATAACGTTGTTTATTATTATTATTATTATTATTATTATCATTATTATTATTATTATTATTATTATC